>NC_139347.1:73670043-73770043 GCF_055883805.1 Amblyomma maculatum | reverse complement strand
TTGCTAACACACAGAAAACATTTTATTATAATCCCATCCAATATCTATCCGTAATAGGGCACTCGTTTCGCAAGTTTTCTTCTATTGAAACTTTTGCACTAGCTGATGATAGGTAACAAAATATCTCCTCTCAACTTTGCAGTTTTCATGAACGTCTAATGTCGTGCGTTTTTTTCCTCTTTTTTCAAAGAAAACACCTTAGAAAATAGTCAAAAACGACCGATGCCCAATTCACTCTTTTTCCGTTTTGCTGAACTCTTCCTCAACAATTTTGGTCAAGGGGTTTGCGACCGTAGCGATCTGCGAGTCGCCATGATTCCTCGCACATTTATTCTCATAAGCAAATTGACCCGACAACATTTGCAAACAAATGTATGTTCTGCACTAACTGCATCATTTCGTACGCTCTTGTTCAACGCTCTTCTATCGACGACAGGTTTTCCCCCAACAACGAAGGAAGCTTCCCCAAGATGGCGCACCAGCCTTTTGGAGTTGGACCGCGTAATTGTGTCGGAATGCGCATGGCTCAAGTGATACTGAACCTCACGATCGCCCGGTTGGTTCAAAGCTTTCGCCTTGAACTGGGGCCTTCGCAGGGTGAGGTACGTATACGCTACGTCACTCCCATGCGTACACACACATACACACAGGTAAACTTTCTGCTGTGAAGTGCTACGCAGCCTTAATCAAACTTAACGGGCGCGTATCATTCGCTAACATACTAAAGGGATAGCTTTAAGCCCCCTATATAACGGAAAACACGGCTTTGTCTGGTCGGTGTTTAGGGGCGTGTCGCAACACGCTCGTTTATTTACTGCGTCATGACGTCACAGGCAAATGATCTCACGCGGGAGCATATATCACCCTCCAGTAAAACGCTACATCACGTAAGAACAAAAGTGGTTAAAACATGGTATGAAAGAGCACTGAACAATTATAATATGCGCCAATCAAAAGCTTTCTCACGGTATGCTAAGCTTAGCCTTGTTACGCCTCTACAAATTTCGTTTTCCACACGAAGGTATTGGATATTTTAAGGTTAATATGAAGTTTGCTTAGTTTGACGGATTAACGCTTTCTAATAGCACCACAGGTACTTGCAATGGCAAAGAGTTTTAGCATATACAGAAGTGAGATAAAGAACTGGCATTTCGCAAGCAGTCTGTCGGCAAATGTGCTGAGGCATCGCTGCTGGTAGTTTGGAAATTAAATCGAAGCAAATGGGCTGCGGTAAGTAATTCATCGCCAACGGCTGGCTCCATAAGCGAGTTAACTGCTCAGCTATTTGGTTGGCAGACAAAATTACAGGGTGCTCAACGCAGACGCACGCAAGAAAGCTCCCGTGGTGTCCTCTTTCTTGTGTGTGTCTGTGCTGCGCTGAATACCCTGTAATTACGACTGGCTCAATAACACATATTTATGCTCTTTGGATACAAAAAAAAAAATATGATCCACGCTTGTGATGACGTGAAACATGTAATGAAAAGCTTGGAAGCTATGTTACTTAATTTCGCTGTCATTTGCAGAACCCTCTTGACATGGGCTCCCGTTCTGGGGTGTCGCAACCGCGCGTCGGCCCCTGGATTGTATTCCGCCGACTATGAATACGTCACAGAGAGGAAAGGAAAGCAAGCTGCCAACTGGAAGCTTACTGTCTACGTCGCCCAGCCGAGGCAGACTTCGAAAAATAATGAACTCCGTGTGTGACCGCCGCAGAAGAATAAGTCCGTGTGTTGCCGCCGCAGTGTTGCCTGGCGAAGCTGTAGAGAATGTTGTCATGAAACTTGGTGGAGTGTCGCGTTTCGCTTCTTGTTCGCGACCACCATGTTTTATGTGACGCGGTAAACTGCTTTCGCCTGTCCTTCATGTTTTACTCATCTGGCTGCTTTGTATATACAGCTCAACCTCAAATATAAAGTAAATGGCAAAACGTTGAAATGACTATTATCAGCACCACTGAACACGTTTCTAACAAAATATAAGTATACAAATATCCGGAGGCTCTTCATCACGGTGGAAAAGCATATCACTGCGATACGTAGAGGTATTCCTATAGCGAGTACTGCCGGTCATATAACTACATGGGTCAGCAAACTAGATATAAGCATATATTTAGGCATTTTTTTATTGATTGATTGATTGATTGATTGATTGATTGATTGATTGATTGATTCATTGATTGATTGATTGATTGATTGATTGATTGATTGATTGATTGATTGATTGATTGATTGATTGATTGATTGAGAGAATATTCTTGATAACTGAAGTTAAACTTCTAAACGTAGACCTAAACCGCAATGAGCTCTTATAACATAATCCACTTAAAAACAATTAAACCTCGTTCGAAGTCGAGAACAATGGCGAAAAAAAGGATTCTCAGGTGTCAGCTAGTCAGACAAAAGCGTCTTTCAGTAACGAAGATAAGTGCTAATATAGACATGTAGCGCTTTCCGGACGCTGTTTTACAAAGCTCGAAAACTTTCTTTTCCTTTCTTCCGGGGAGCTGAGCAAGAAAACAGAAACAGGACAGGGCGCTAGCACGTGGAAGTTATATTGGGACTCGCACAAGTTTCTAGGTACACTCCCTAAAAACGAAGCGAGCCTCGCAGCAGAAAGAGGCTGTAATCAGAGGATACTGTTGAAGAAGTAAGAAAAATATTGCTGTATATTACAAGGAATGTTCTGAATTGTCAGCATGCATTCATGCAATTTAAATGGTACTGTTGCTAACTTGCTACACATGACAACACTTTAGTTTGGTTTGCAAAGAAAGCCAGTGCAGACAATATGTGTGCCTGTCCCTAGACAAGCATGCTTTTGTACCAACGTTTTTCTTTGCTAGTTTTTAATTTGAGGTCGCTGCACGCTGAGTTAAAATCATTCAATGCAGAAAACGTTATTGATTTCACGTCGATTTCAGCGAAACTTCAGTCTGTGTTCTATGAATAATAATTTACTACCTTGTGTTCCCCGCATCGCAGCAGAGGTCACCATCATCGGCCAATGGAGAAAGCAAAAAGTCGAGGAAATCCTGGGGTGTGTAGAGCGGCTCGACTGCCAACAATTTTGCGTAAAAAAAGCAACGGACGCCTATCACCCCATATGTTACCTCTGATGGCGACAGGTGCGCGATAATAGCGCGAAATAATTGGGTCGACACTTCACTACTGTACGCAGGCTTTATAATATAGAGATACATAGGAATATATAAAAGTTATATAGATTTTCAATTGTATAATAGCTACATAACAATATAGTAGTATATGACAGTATATAAATTATTTAATAGTTGCATGCTACTGGTACTGCCTTAAAGGGCTGAAAGGTGGAGGCTGACGAAAAGAGTTCTACTTAACTTGAAGACAACAAAGAAAACTATGGGATGAAAAAGAAATAAGAAATAAGAAGCTTGCTGAATAAGAAGCTTGCTGAGTGAGTAGAGAAATATCTCGGGATAATGACATTCTAGTTGAAACCGAGAAAATATGGGCATGCCACGGGCAGGACATGTAATGAGAAGAGGGGATAACCGGTAGTCGCTAAGAGTAACAAATTGGATTCCAAGGGAAGGAAAGCGTAGCAGGGACGGCAGAAGATTCGGTGGGCGGATGAAGTTAGGAAGTTTGCAGAGGTCAAGTGGGTGCAGCTAGCACAGGACCGGATTAATTGGAGGAATATGGAAGAGGCCTTCACTCTCCAGCAGGCATAGTCCAACTGATAATGATGATTATGACATAGTCGCTGACCATTAACTCTGCCATAACACTAGACGAGAAAGCAGTAGAGTCGGTCGAAGAACAAACATATGTCCTAATGTAGATCGGAAAAAAAAACAACTAGCATGAGCAAGACACGTTATCGTTATTGAAAGGCAAGACGACGGGTGGTTCTTTAAGCTAATTATCTATAATAAAAGAGAAGACAAACGCAGAAGAGAGACCAGGTGGTTGGATGAAATTTCGAAGTTTGCCGCGTCAAGATGGTCACAGCTGTCACTGGATAGGGTAATCTGTAGAAATAATAAAATGGGTGCTTGCAGCGGTTGCATAATTAGGCGGGGGATGATAATTACCATCGAGCTACTGTACTGAGAAGAGTTGAGAAGTGGTTACGGAGCTGTCTTCATGTCCCGACGAGCGTGATAAAGTGTATGAGAATATTCTTCTGATTTTGTTCACTCTATACCTTGTTTTATTCTTTTTCCGTGAGCTTACCTCTTATCATGAAAATTGTATTCTTAAATTTCTCCCCTTCACCTCGAACGTCAAATCTCTCATATTGTGCCGGTACACCGATCGTGGAGGTGATCGTGCTGGAAAAGCGCTGATGAAAGCTGGACTCAAATCCGTATTCAGGCCAGCCAGCGATAGCTGTAAGCCGCTGGTAGTGCACAGAAGAGGGTAAAAATTACATTTTTACCCTTTTGCGAGCAAGAGGTGGAGCGGGACGTTCACTTGGCCTTGTCTTCCATCAGTCGATAAGTGTGTCAGCAATAACGGTCAATGCCGCAATGCATTAGCGTCGAAGCGGCTGGTCGAAAAGCACTAACATGTACAGCGTGGATAGAACGACGAAACGCGAAATGAAATTATAAATTAGACGAATAGCAGAACGGCGCGGCGAATATACCGTCGATCGCTAAGCAACCTTGTCGTCGAAACTTATCCTGCTAATGGCAGTCATCTGTCATTCTTGGGTGGAGACTTGATCAGCTACGAGGGGCCTTTGGCAATGCCGGTGCGAAGTTGCCGCTCCAGCTTTTCGGCTGTTCGTAGATTCTGCAGATTACTAATGATCCTTCATGTCCGACCTTGATGGTGAGCTATGGGAATCGAAGGCCTGAAAAGACTTAGGGGTTGCCATTTATTATATTTTAGAGCGAAGCTCTTTGGCGTCCGTTCCTGGGTTTCGCGTCGGCGTCGTCGTCGGCCTCGTAACCAGCTCCGCCCCCCTTTCATCCCCCCAGCGCTAGCAGCGACCGACTGATACCGCTGGATGCCGCTGACGCCGCTAGAGAGTCAAGATAACGTGACTGCATAGAACACCGTCGCCGCCATGTAGAAAGAGGAGGGGAGGGTCCCCCCCCCCCCCCAGTTCCTGTGTGGCGGATAGGGTGCTCTTCAGTTGCCGACGCGCCGGTTATTTCACGTAGGCCCCGGCACGTCGACGAATACGTGACCACCTTCCCACGGCTAGACCTGGTTCTTGGCGCTGCGGAAGCGAGGGTATCATATTGTTTGCGTCGGCATCGGCGGCGTTGTCCCTGAAACCAACTCCGCAGCTGGGGTTGACTCACTATCGGCGTCAGCAGCATCAGTCAGTCGCTGCTATCTCTTCCCTCCTCCCTTTATCGCGTTGTCCGCTTGCTGCGCGCGCTTCTGCCCCCATCGTTTGCCGCTGGGTGTACATGCCGCCCCCCCTCCCCCCTCTTCCTGCGAGTCTCCGGTTGTCAAAGCGCCGGCTCGAACTTAATTCCTTGCTTCGCTCCTCCTCCAATGCAACCCCTGTGCGGTGGCAATCAGAGAGCCAGATCGGTGGCGGCGGATCTGTATATGTGCACCACCCGAGCCGACACCGATGTTAGTAGTGGGGGACTTTAATGTTGACATAAAGACAAACAGGAATTTCTTCACACTTATGCGGGAGAACATCCCATTCCTCTCGCTCGTAACGCGTCCCACGGCTGTGACAACCTCGCGAGGCACTTGTATAGATCTCGTCTTTGAGAATCAAGCATTGGTGTACCAAGTCGAACATATATCAGTCTATTTCTCCGACCACAAAGCTTGCTTCATGACTGTCAAGAACTGTTAGTGGAGTTTTTTTTAAAGGAATACATGTGAAAAATAAAAAAAAAATTCTGTGATAGCGCATACATGTGTTGCTCGATTTCTTTGCCTCAATCTATCGAAAAGGTGAAACAGCTTATTTGCTGCGCTCAAATTTCGCATTAGGGAGTAATGTAATCGTCGGTAATTTTTTTACTTCGTTTTTTCACTGAAACGTGACATCGCCAATGGGGCAGGACGAAAGAAGGTGACTATAGCCGTCATGACGTGGACCTGCCCTCCTTAGTGCATAATGTTCTCTATCATCGGAACACGCCCCCAAATAGCCCTGCTGATGCAAGATATAGTAAAAATCGTACAGTGTTGCAACACAGACTGTTCTTATAGAGCATAAGCAAAAATTAGTAAAATAAACCTGGATGGATGCTCTGAGCTTCCTTGTCGAATCAATTTGTCAACTAACACGCCCTAACAATCATTTCTGGGTCGTCATTTTTTGCAGATAGCAGCAAAGGATACTCGCCTTCATTCGGTACTTAAGTGAAAGCTACGAATTGTGGCTGCAGACCAATAGCCGACATGATAGTTGAAAAGAGTACATGGCTGTTTCACGTGCATCGTTTAGCCAGATTGGACAGTGAGACAAAACTCCGCAGAGGTGAAAGCGAACCAACCGCTGTTCTAAGACTCGAACAGCTTCTAACGACAGTGTGACTCAGTTATTGGCGCTACGCATCAGCGAAGCCGGGTTTACCGAGAAACAGTCAACTGGCTGAAAGGACAGTTCATTTTTACACTAACTCTCGTTCACAGCTGAGCTCGCTAGGTGGTTACTTTCCCTGAAGTTATGCGTTTATTCATTTCCTTTTATGCGGTGCCAAAGATTCCAGGCCAACTTGCCTTTGGCTGCTGTTGATGGGTCGATTCCGATAAATTGTGCGTACCTGGTCGTAATGGACAAAAAAAAAATCCTTGTCTTCATGACAAAACTAGAGGATAGTAATAACTAATGCTTAGCCATCTGAAAACGCAGTTATTGCTGCTGTGAATATTCTCAGCACGAAAGTTCTGCAAACGACATCACTTTCTACACAGCTTTCCGCAGTTTTGCACAGTGAAGCTGCATCCTTCTCTAAAAATGACACGTTCTCTCCCGGCAACGAAGGCAGCTTCCACAAGGCGGCGCACCAGCCTTTTGGACTTGGGCCACGCAACTGCGTCGGATTGCGCATGGCTCAGATGGCGCTGAACTTCACTATCGCCCGGCTGGTTCAGCGCTTTCGCCTCGAACTAGGACCCTCGCAGGGAGTGGCGAGCATGCACTGCGCTGGTGATAGACAAATTTAGGGATCCGATTTTGATGGCAGAGAAGTTTAACACTTGACGGACGCATCCTGGAGTGGGCTGCTTTGCTTTCTGATAGGCGATACTCTTTTCATAGTTTGCCGTCGGAAGCCAACTGATTCCGGCCGACGTCTAGGGGGGAGATAGACAAGTGAAAAGGGGATCTGCGTCTCACCCGGTCATCCATACTCTCTGACGGGTGCAAATAAAGTGCCTTCTCTCTCTCTCGATATTTAAACCTTTCCCTCCACTTATGAAATGGTATCACGACTTCCACTGACAAAATTACGCAATATACTTGCGTTCTAGGCCCAGCATGATGCACTGTT
Source organism: Amblyomma maculatum (assembly GCF_055883805.1). Lineage (NCBI taxonomy): Eukaryota > Metazoa > Arthropoda > Arachnida > Ixodida > Ixodidae > Amblyomma > Amblyomma maculatum. Next base: position 73,762,578 of record NC_139347.1, on the reverse strand, counting down.
CAGAAAAACCAGTAGTTGAAGAACATTAAACCGGACATTTGAGAGAGTTGGCTGCGGTTTAACTGTGGGCTTAAGGCACTAAGCGAAGTGAACAGTTTAGAGTCATTACTTTATATTCCACTTACCGCTGCCCACCATTCCTATCGCTCTGCATTTCGGCGCAAATGAGCTTCTAAAGGTTTGCGAAATGGTCAACTATCGCCACACATCTACCTTCCATGGGCAAATCTCTGAAAAAGTGCTCCTTTGTTTCTTCATCCTCACGCTCTCATGCAGGCCTAATAGCTCAGTACAGCCCTGCGGCACTCGCAGCTTTCTTGCTGCTCAGCGGCAAAACTCCTAAATGAAAACCAGCAATGAGAGTTAGCTATGCTTTTCAAATGCCTTGCGTACCAATTGAATTCATAAAAGAAAAAAAAGCAAGAAAATAGAAAATTGTTCAGACATCGGATTATATATACGATACTAAAGTACGTAATATGTACCGCTAGAATGCCAACTGTTGGTTCACAGTTTGAACTGCAATCTAGAGCCATATTTAAAGCTTCTTGTGAAGGCTCTTTAAGTAGGTGGGCGCGTTTTTCTATCATTTTTAGCGTTAGCATATAAATTAATATATGAATCACCGCTAATGTCATCCATACTGGGACTAATTCCTTAGCTGATAGAAAGCTGGGGTCAGCCAAGTAACATTATTTAGTAGCAAAAATGATGTGCATAATAAGAAATCTTCCACATTGCCAACGGAAAGAGTTGATGAAAATAGTTTTTACATGTTGCATAATTTCCCAATAGCAGTTAATATATCCACAGGTCTTCCCTCCGCGATCTTTCAGTTTTACGCGATTAATTTTCAAAATTTTCAAAGACGCGCCGGATTCATTCTTATGACAGGCTGACATATTTTCGTGAGCGCAGGAAAATTTCAAAGGCAAAGTATTGTTACGTATCAGAGGCTAAGACCGTTTCTGTCAGTGTGTTCGTAAAAAATCTCTTATAATATTCCGGAGTGTCCTCACAATATTTAGAACAACATCCCTTTGGGTTTCGATGGTAGGTCTGATTCACTGGTTCTGGAAAAACTTTAGAGGATAACTTTTGCAAGTGATCAGATGGTTACACTATATACATAAATATATTTGTAAGAAGTATCATACAATATTCTGAAGTTGCCTAGTAATTTTATTGGAATACGCAGCCCTTTGGTTTTCATGGCAGTTTTAACTATTTCCGGCGAGCACAGGATAAAAAGCAAAACAAAGTAAACGCTCGACCCGCATCGGAAGCTCAGACTATTCATGTCAACATGTGTAGAATAAGATCTTATAATATTTTACAGTTGTTTCACAATTAATACGTGTTCCAGAATCCTGGAACTGATTACGTCTACTGTGGGCTATGCAGGACGTGCGATCTGAGGAGACACAAGTAGAAACTTGCGTTAAAAACACGCGACAGTTTTTTTTTTTTTTTTAGCACTGTAGTCTCCCATCGATTTTAAGTTAATGACCTTCTCTTCAATGGATGCCCTGATCTAGCTGCAAGAGACCGTACTGAGGGGACGATGGGGACGAACTTATATGCTCTACATTGACGGATAATTACCACCTTTTTACTCTAAGATCGAGTTCCACAGATAGGCGTTTATACTATCGCAGAGGAAAAGGCGCGAAGTAACAGATACGTGTAACCATCATCGGCTGTTTCAAACCCTCCACTCCTGTGGCATATCAGGATTGACTCCCCTTCTTTAGGTCAATAAGCGGAGACTATGCACGTTTTTATCACACAGCAAAAAAAAAAAAAAAAGAAAAGAAAACAAACAAAAACATGGAAAATTAAGGGCTGCAATCAACGATACTCGGTGCAATCACCAGTTTCAGAGCTTGAATTGCAAAGGCTAGAAAAATAGTCTACGTTTTATTCAAATATTCTCAAAATGAACGTGACTTCACTCGCACATCAAAAACTACACATCAGTACGCTGACGAAAAACCAGACTATCTCTTTTCGCTAACAGCAGAAACCTTATGGAGGTTTGTGAAGCAGCCAAACGACGTCCATGTCTTGTTACATCTCCCGTTGCCAACTCAGCTTGCGTTCTTTTTCATAATGAAAATGAAGCACTACCTATCAACATTTTAAAGAGCAGCTTTCAACGGCTCATGTTGTTCACGCTTCCGTTGCTGTTCCCTGTAGAAGCGGTTCTTTGTTTTGAGATTAAACCTAAGTAAATTAATAACTCTGAGTAATTTTCAAAAGCAAGGGTTCCTTTATCCTGATATGATCAACAAAAGCATTCACGTGTTCAACGAGCACAAGGAAATATCTGACATCCGTACTGTTTAATTTTGCTCTGATGTACAGGGCCCCCTCGACATCGGCTCCCGTTCCTTAGTCTCGGAACCGAGTGTCTACCCCTGGATTATCTTCCGTCGGCTATGAACGCATTCCGATGAGCGAGAAAAAGCACGCTCTCGATACCAACCTACAACGCTGCGCCAAAGCCGACGCTGACAGCAAATGGGGGACACCTGTGCTGCATGTGGAATGCAGAACAACTCAATTGTGATTGCAACAGTGTTCTGCCAGCTGCGCTCTTCTAAACATGTATCACATGTTATTCGTTCGGGACCTCAAGGTTTTTGCGTTATGTGGTTCAGTCACTCATACGTGTGTGTTCATCACTTTACCATTTTCCTGCTTTTGTTTGTGCTATCAAGCGAGCATAGACCAAAAAATGAGAGAGTGTCAAAAAGAACTCATCTAGATGCCGTATACTGTAAAAGGTTAGCAAATATTCGCAGCAGAAATCACAAATTTCTACTCAGGCTCAGGGTGGAAAAGTTTCAGAGATTGGTACACGTATTCATGGGATGTGCGGACGATCTGGTAACGCCTTATAGCAGCGAGATGCGTGAATTGATTTAAGCACTCAGCCACGATGACAATTGGTTTGTTGGTATATTGTGTCGCCTTTCTATCCATTACAATCCCAATCATCGTATTTTGGGCATAGCAGCAAAATAGGGAAGTTGCAAGCAAGAGTCAGTCTTCTTGCTACAATGCGGAAATATTATCTGTACCTGTGGTTCAAGTCCCAAGGACATGTAAGCTATATGTGATGCCGACAATTATTAGACTTTATAATGCCGACAGATATTTTTTCAATAAGGCGCACATTCGGGTTTACAAGTGGCATCCAGGAGATCAGCTTTCTTATTAGATATTTCTGTCTCTGGGCGTACTTATTCACGTTTTAGGCTCGTTGTTATTTCCCTTTAGCAATTTTTTCGTGCGCTTCAAATCCGCATTGTCCTTGCTTTATGTTCCAAAAATGATCTTTAGTCACACCAAATCATGGCGTACAAGCTGATAAGTTACCGTGATGATCTACTCTGCAATGTCCATTACACTAAGTGTCATTGCCTGTAATGGCAAGTTTAATAAATGTCTTCATTCATACGGAGAAATTCATCCTAAACAGAAGAAATTCTTTTTGTTGCGATTAACATAGAACAATAATTTCTTGCTACATTTCGTTAACAGGCGCGAACGTCAACATAAACGATCATCCCTGCATCACTCAATTACATCCCGCCTCTAATAGTCTTGCTCACGCATGCGCAGTGCAGCGCGCAAGAGTTATATACTTGGTTCACCTTCCCCGCTTTCCTGTTGATACGCATCAGTGTCCTTCGCTTCAGAGATTCGTCGCCTTCTCTAGATGAGCACGAGCGTTCCACACACTGCGGCTTGCCGAACTATCGGAGCGCTGTCTCCTGCATCGTACGTCACAGCATTTGCATTCTAGACGGAGAAAGTGATGGCAGCCGTACAGAAAGCAGTGTTGTTGTCTGCTGCTGCGTCTTCCGTTCAGCTTCCACTCGCTGCCCTGCAACTGTAACGGCTGAATGTTGGTGGTTGGTGGCGGTAGCGTTGGTTACCGCCGTCAACTTGCCGCCGTTCTCAAATGGAGTAATTCCTAGACGCAGTTCATAAATATGGCGTAAATATGGTCCGACTCATAAACATAAGGCGAGTTCCGTCAAAGTAAGCCATGACGTTTCTTCACTGAGCCGTGCGACGCGCAGCAAAGTGCGACCATCGTCGCACTATGCTGATGATGCTTAACAAAGGCATCCCACAAAGCACCGTCACAGCACCCCTTCAATTCAGCATATCGATGGCTGGTCTACCACAGCGACTCGGCGGCATTCATGGCATCAGCAGTGTGCCGCATGTAGACGTCACACTCTGGGCCAACAAAGCCCCACTGGAAGAAAAGGACGACCAGCTAGAGACGGCTGTCACTACCGTCAGCCTGTATCCACGACAGTGCAGGCTTCCTAAAAAAGTGAGAGGTGATACGTGTCCATTGAGCTCGGCACGAGAAGTTGACACCATTGTGAACTTTTTGCAATGAACGTTTGCGTCACACATTTGGTAGGAGTTTCGGGAGAACTGGCGTCACATGGAGGTCAACAAGTGACGTGTCAAGACACAGGAGTGACACGTGTAGGACCGTCTGAAGTGGCGGTGGCCTCCGTAACGTATGGATCTGGATGCGTAACGCATCGTTGATTCTAAAGACTTGCCGTGTGCCTCGTACGGCTGCTTGATGATGTTACCACATTTTTTTTTTTGCAATTTCAGGCATTTTCGCGAGTATAACAAAACACGAACGCCTCACAAAGTTTCTCGTTATGAAAAATATATTATTTTCGCATTGCCAGAACACAGAAACGCCGACTGGCCAATATTTATGTCGCCAGCTAGTGGCCAATAGAGTGAACCGTGTGGCGGCTGGCATCACATTAAATAACTATGGTGCGCTGTAAATGCAACCTAGTTACGGCTTACTACAAGGGCAAGATCTATTTAGCGCGTGCAGGTGTGCGCACAAAGCTGTGCAAGAACAAGCGTTCTGCGCGTGCTCACTTCTAGCACGGCAGCATCTTGTTACGTACCTTGACATGATTTAACATCGTAAAAACCAATCGCAAGAACACAAGACACATAAGGAGCAGACACACACGAGCACTGACTAACAACTGATCGTAATAAATACACAACAATAGGTGCGCAGAAAACAAAATGGCAGCTAACATCTAAAACACCGAAAATAAAAGCCCAAAAAACTACCAGCCTCGTCAATGAAGGGTTAAGAGAGGCCAAATCATAAGGTGACAAATATTGTGAAGGTTTGCGTACACAGAAGCCCCTTTATATACCATGATGGGGACGTCAAACATTTCCTTCACGCCTTTCTCCAAGGAACATTTTGGTATTGTGCACTGCCCCAAAAGGGCAACGCAACCTTTACATGATTTGCGACGGACCACCAGGTTGGCCCCAGAAGCAACCTAGTAGTCAATCTGAAATCACGTAAAAGTTGCTTTGCCCTGAATGAAATAAATCGGTACCTTAAGAATCATTTAAAGGTTGGATGTAACTGCTACGTTGCTTCATCCCAAAGCAAACTGTGAATAAAATTCAAAGAAATGTAAAACGAATCCAGCGCCCAAACGTTCCCATCGTTACTATGTGCTGGACGTAGCTGCATTGCATACTGTTATGACCAGCGCGATGCTCGCATCTATTTTCAGTCTCCCAGATGGCGACTGCAGCACTTCTACTATTTCAAAACCCACGGCGTATCCGATCCCGAGCTGTGTCTGCTGCGGAAATATTGCGAAATACTGACGGCACGTGTAAAGTAAAGCGGCGAAATCCTAATCGCATCTGATATACCGACGGCGAAAACCCCTGGCGCAATATGTCTGCGTGTATTCAGCTAGATGGAAGTAAGGTTGTAACGTGCTAGTCCCCCCCCCCCCCCTCCTCCCCCAATGCAGGTGCGCGCCATGTTTCCAGAGGTTAACAACAACAAAAAAGCAGCATCAGATTCATTGTGCTTAGTTACTGTCTGACTCGGTCGATAAATCCGCATAATTTCTGACATGAGCAAGACAAAGTACTAGGTAATCCGCATAAGACCCTTGACTAAACGAAAACAGAGCTGCATAAAAAACTCTTTCATACGCTTTGCCGCTGTGGTGGCTGAGTGGTCAAGGCACTCGATTCCTGATCCCACAGACTCGGGCTCAAACTCCACGGTCGCGACCGCGTTTCGATGGAGGCGAAAAGCTAGGCGCCTGTGCACTGTGCGTTGTCATTGTGCGTTAGAGACCAGATCGCCGAAATTAATAAGCAGTCCCGACGCTCCTCGCTTGCTGTTTTTGTTTAGATGATGGTTGGCTCCTTAGAGACATTAGGCACAATGCACCAAAATAAGTAATTATGTCATACATCCAAGCCTACAGCTAAATTTTATTTATTTTTATGAGTGATATTTTTATGAGTGAAAAGGTGTCGTGACTGGTAAGTAAAACCCTCACGATGACAGCGCGAATGAAACGTACGGGATGAGACCCGTGCATGTTTTTATATTCATGCAATACTAAGAATGAAATAAGCCGCTTTCTTCGTTTAACGGCGGGTTAAATGTAAGAGGGAAATATTTTTGTGAATAAATGATTTCGCAGGTGAAAGGCTAGCTATATGTCGCTGTAAACGTTAGGTCTCTACAGGAGCCGGCACCACAAATAGTGAACAGTTCAGATACGAATAGAAAATAGGAAGATTTCATAAATATCTGGATATGAAAACTTCCACAAAAAAATAGTGAATACCAGTGAACCTCGATTTTCACTTGAAACTTTTGAAACATGTTTCCTGCCGACCATAGTTTTGTGTGACCAGTGCATTTGTTAATCGACATTACTTCGTTTTCAGTCATGGCGACATTCTGTTCGACGTGTATTTCCGATCGTCAACAAAATGCCACAAATTTCAGCGGCATAGCTCTGCGCTTCTGCAGAGGCACAAGGATGAAAGGCAAAGTTTCACGAAGGCGGCATCGCATGATAAAATGTAAACACTAGAAGAAATATGATTTGTCGAGAGAACAAAAATCAACACTTACATACGTGACTGCAGTGCTGTCAAAATGCGCCTTAGTGCGCACGAGAGCATGCGAAATGGGCTGATCTCTGATCGTGCTTTTTTTTACTGCGCGCGACTCATTTTCTTGCTCTCATATTCCCAGGTTATTTGGCGTTCATGGAAAAACGGTAAACGAATTACCAATATGTTTCTGTACATACATGTAAATACTACTTGCAAAAATTTTGAGAGGCCCACGTCAAATTTCTGGAAAGCAAGGGCCTTCACAGGTGTGGAGGGGAGCTTCGTCCCGCATTGTTGTTTGTTGTGCATGCTGCAGCACTCGCCGCTTCGGTGGCTAGACGACGGTTGATGTAACACCATGTTTTGGGACCATCTCTGGGCCTCAACAACAGCGACGATGATTGCCGTGGAATTTCTTCGAAAGAGGCTAGTGAAGGCTTCGGCCTTGAAAACGAAAACTGCCTTTGAAGAAAGGCAAAGTCGCTCCGTCTCACTTTTTGGCGGGCGCTAAGCCGCTCCGTGAGGGAAGGTTCATGAAAGTGAGTGTCTGTGGCGACTGCGTGAAATATGAAGCTGAACGCCGATGAAGCTGAGAGAAATTCTCACCGGTGTATGGATCCTAACGTGCGAGCCCTCTAAGCGTACGACGCCGGATACAAGCCAGAGGAGAACCATAATAGTGCCACCTAATCCTCTTGCGTCAATTCAATAACAAAGTGAAGTGGCTTCTGTAGTACCCTTTATATTAAAGGGACTTAAGTTCCTCAAAACAATTTTCAGTCATGGCGACATTCTGTTCGACGTGTATTTCCGATCGTCAACAAAATGCCACAAATTTCAGCGGCATAGCTCTGCGCTTCTGCAGAGGCACAAAGGCTACAGACAGCTCAAAAAGGACGTGCGAAGCCATTTTCAGCTGCAAAGACTGCTAGTAATAATGGTAACAAATGACATATATTTTAGAAAGATTTCAACTACTCAAGAAATTTTGTTTTTGGCTATTTCTTTTGCACTGGACAACCAATGAACACTAACTTATATTATTAACTTCAATATTCATTAAGTGCTTAAATGAGTAATTTTGAAATAGTAATATTTTGTGTATTGAGTTTGTAATTTAGTGCTATATAAAAAGCCCCGAAAAATATCGAAGGGCCTCAAACACATAACAGGGAAAAGTCCCGTTGGCAACAAGACTCAACAGTTAATAATTAATCATATTAGGACGACAGCTCCTAGCTGATGCCACAAACAACTGATTTTTGAATGCAACAGTACCTGAGATAGACCAGGTTAAAGACGACTGTACCGATGACGAAACTAGTTAACCAAATTTCCTTGTATTTTTTTGACGTCAGGCAAGCTTAAGTCGTCATGTTAATAAGTGGATGAAACGCCTATGCTGCCAGTGGATATGACGATATTAAGGCTGCACTAATAAAAAAGTCTCACCAACTATTATTCTAATACTTGCCTTCGTAATAAATTTATCGTGTCTGACTGGAATCTTTTCCCTGGAATTGAAGGAAGCGAAAGTTATTCCTGTCCTTAAAGGTGTTCCTATTAACGGCATCTCAAATTATCATCTAAACACTGTCCTGTGCACATACTTGAAAAACAAATGTTGAAAATTTATTTATTAGTGTCCTATAAGATGCCTTAGCAAGTATTACATGCTCTCGCCATCTCAGTTTCGTATTAAAAAGAACAAAACGACAGAAGAGCACTTTCGAATGTGAAAAATCGAAATATTGATAATCTTGGTATGCTGTTTTATACCTTAGATATGTCTCCCAATTTGCGAAAAGCGTTTGATTCGGTAAACACTAGTAGCATGCCTAAAAAATTGAACAGATATGGAATTAGGGGTAGTAACCTTATTCAGAGATCTTATTCAGAGTTTATTCTGGCTGAATTAACCGTACGCTTTTGTGAACAAAGTGAGGTTCAAAAAAGTACTCACAGAAGCAGGTGTCCCACAAGGGTCAATGCTATGACCAGTTCTATTTGTAGTAATGTTTCAAGATCACTGAGCTATAACTCACACCTGACATCACTCAATTTGCTGATGGCATAAGCATATTATTTACAAGCGGAATCACCCAAGAAGTATGAGATGAAGTTAATGTCTATCCAGTGGAATGGTCGCGATGGTTGAAAAAACGTAATTTGTGGATTAATACACAAAAAACTAAATACTCAATATTCAGACACGACAACAAAAACGTACGATATATTTAGGTCATATTCGAAGACCATTGCTTCAAAAAAAAAAAAAATGCAGAGGCAAAAGCTTCTTGGAGTCTAGTTTCCCGACCAATTTTCATGGGTGTTATGTCGATTAGCTCATTTCGGATCGCACGCGTTCTGTTGGATGTGCAATCAAATTACCTTGTATCTGACTACCACTGTGATTGAAAAGAACAACATATTATATGATATTCTCTTTCATTTTGCTGTATGGCATGTTGCTGTCGGGTACTATACCCCCAAAGGCAATTATGAAAGAATATTTCTGCAGAACCGCGGATTTCGATACCTTGGAAACTCTTAGGGCCAAAAGAAACCTACCCACACACCCCTTTTCACCAAAAATAAAATTTTGCCAGTTTAGAAAGTATAAACTTTAAAGCTAATCCAGCTCATATACAAAAAACAACAGTTGCATACTAAAGACACCCATCAAACCTTCACCAGATGCGAGATTAGAAATCCTAAAAGAAAACTTTAAAAACTAACAACTAAATATGACAAAGAGGATATGGACTACCAAGTAGCTAAACTGTTTACCTAAAGGTATCTGGTGACTGCAGCCAGTCATTCGGGGCTTTTGAACGAAGATATCTAGAATACTTGTTCTCCTGAAATATATTTAAGAGCCACGAAGAAAATGCGAGCTAGACATATTTATATATAACTACGTTGGAGTTTGTAACTTTTCTTTTTGAGCTACGTAATATAACATATGTCTCACTCCTATCCAATGGCATTATTAGAAACTTTGAGTAACGCCTTTACTGCTCCTGGTTCGGATCTTATCTATTCGGTTATCTTTTGTTGTACATGGACGTATCGGTACTCTGTTCCTTTCACAAAACCTCCATAGTGTACTTGAGTTGCATTCCTGCGTACTTGCTTTACTGCTTGTGCTGTATTTGAAAAACATTGAAAGGTATGGGTAACCGCGTAAGTTTTTCAACTAAAGAAAATGCATTCCCGCTGCTGCAAGGCCCCGTCAGGCTTTATTAGCAGAGATTATCTGCATTGTTTCTTGCAAATAAACCTTACTTCAATTACAATTTGACATTTTTCATGCGAGCTTGATATCGAAAAAAATGCTGAAGAATACTCCACTCGACCATAACCATAAGGCAACGCTTTTGCTTCATCTCCGGCATTTTCCTTGCCCGAGCGAATGTATAATCACTCCATAGAGGAACTGAAGAGGGTCTTTGTGATCACTCGTGCACATTAGGACCGGGGAAGGATTGCGCTTTGAACGCATGAAGCTCTCCTAGCTAGAAATGATCCCGCCCGTGGGGAGAGACTGAATTAAGTATTCATGTTTATTCGAGTAATTCTCGGCCGCGAAATTTGATCCCACAATATCTGAACAGGTGTGTTTCGCGAGCCAGAAGGTGCCTGAAAAACTGGCAACGACTCCTCGACAGCTCAATAACTTTGTGTCCACAATTTTTTCGTTGGATCTGCCAAGATTTGACTGTTTTCGGCCTCAACAAAAGATAGCTTAAATATGTTGCAGTTAGTACTCTCGCAATGTAGTACTCTTAAGAGAATACTGCTTCTGTGGAACTTGTTTTTAATATCCTGTTTGGCTATCACCGCCATCGCGCCGCCTTATCACTACGCTTGGTAAAAGCAACCGGATAGAAAACTTATGATACGCAAAACAAAGCCTTACAGGAAACGCCTGGATACTGCACGGTTTTTGATAGTTTTATTCGTTTTGTGCAGAATGCGAGTCGTTATGCACCATCCCTAACTATATGAGACACGGGCGTCTTTCACAGCTGCGTCTATGCAGTATCTGCTAAATCAACTTAGCAAGTAAACGTGGCTCATAATTTGAGCAATGCCTCAATTTACATGCAGGCATGCCTGTCATAAGGAACAAGAAAATTGCATTATTTTTCATCTAGTGCGTTCCAAATTTTGCACTGTGAACAGGTAACTTGCGTGCTTTCTTTTAACGTTCGTCCGAGGCTATATGACTACGTATAAATGCGGTCAGCTATGTTAGATGCCAGCCACGACTGTTAAGCCACTCCTTTCTGTTCAACCGCACCAATATCCTCCTCTTCACGGACTCAGTACTCTTGTTTAGAGACGATGCCTCTTGCGTGCTTTGTTGGTGCGATATCGAAGAGAAGAGGCTGTTGTACACGGAGGTCGATGACCGCACACTTCTGCTGGGCGTGTAACCGGAAACTAGGCGGGATTCCGATTCAGGATCTTCCCTTTTGCTTCCGTTCCTGGGGCTGAAAGAAGCGTCACCGTCTTCGTCAACGGCCACGCGCTCGCGTCTTGTGGCGTTGGCGTACGTTCCATTCTCGCCCGCCGCATCGTCGCTGTCCACTTCAACGCCTCGTCCGGCATCACGCATCTTGTCGACGTGTCGGAGCGCGAACGTCAGGCCAATAAGTGCTGCCACCGCAAGCGCCACGACCACGGCCGAAATCTGTATGTACCAGGTCGTCGACCTGCGATGAAGCAGAGGTTGCAGACGTAGCAAGGCGACCAGAATGGACCGGTCCATATCGGGGACTGTGTGCCGACCGTAACACGATACGAAAGGGCGGCAGTAGATGATTTCTTTCAGCGTGCGCGAAATGGCTTGAGATTTACTCCAGATTATACTTGGCTCCGGGATGTAGTGAATGACGCAGCAGTATTTACACCTACATGCCTTCTTGGTCCATGTGTAACCCATGGACCAACTAACCCATTGGCTACAAACTCACAGCTCAAATATCAGATCACTTGGGTTCCGGGACACTCTGGATTGGAAGGTAATGAGGTAATTTCTTCCTACAGCCACAACAACCGGCGATTCCTGTAATACGATCCGGTTTCGGCGTCAGACGTCTTCCTAATCTACTATTTTCAATAATTTTTTTATTGGTTTGCGAAATTTCGTCCATCTTCTGGCAGTCGGGCGGCTCCAAGTTTGCCCGGAAGTAAAGATCTCAGGCAAAATCATGGGTCGTTTCGTTTCCGGGGATGGGCGTGTGTGGTTGTTAGTGTTGAGGCTGTAGGAAGAAGGAAAAGAAAATGCACGGGCCTGCTACTGGTTCTGTACCTGAGCCACCTGATTTCTTTATAGGAAGAGGAAGGCGCGGTAACTGTCTCACTTGTTTGCTGTGGACACCGCAACCGCGCCTTAAGGGAAGGGAGGAAGGTGGGAGTGAAAGAGGAAAGAGAGAAAGAGGAGCCGTAGTGGAGGGCTACGGAGTAATTTCGACCACCTGGGGATCTTTAACGTGCGCTGACATCGCACAGTACACGGACGCCTCTTCGTTTTGCCTCCATCGAAACGCAGCCGCCGAGGTCGGGTTCTAACCCGGGTACTCCGGCACAGTAGTCGGGCGTCTTCTAGAACAGATAAAAATTCGGTGGCAGGCTGTGCTGTGCGATTTCAGTGCATCCCCAGATCCCCAGATGGCTGAAATTCCTCCTCGGGCGAAACGGAGAGGTGTCCGTGAGCTGTGCGATGTCAGCGCACGTTAAAGATCTCCAGGTGGTCGAAAATACTCCGCAGCTCTTCACTGCGGCTCTTCTTTCTCTCTTTTCACTTTCACTCCCACCTTCCTCCCTTCTCTTACGGCGCGGTTCGGGTGTCTTACAGAAACAAGTTTGACAGATACTGCGCCTTTCCCTTTCTGTTGACCAATTATTATTATTTTTTGGTATTATTACTCCACTACCGTTCCTCTTTCTCTTTACACTTTCACTTCCACCTTCCTCATTTCCCTTAAGGCGCGGCTCAGGTGCCCACAGAAACAAGTGCGACAGATACTGCGCCCTTCTTTTTCTGTAAACCAATTTTATTTATTTATATCCGCTCCCACCTCTGTATGTAGAGCTTATGCTTTCATAGGTAGCTTTGCTCAGCGGTCTCGCCGGCACCGTTGCCTTAATCGCATAGTAAATCAACCAATCGCCCTAGTGGCTCTTACCACTGACGCCGCTTTTGAGACTCCGGCATGTGTCCAACTCGGCTGAAGGCCGTTAGAGGCTGATCTTCACACCAGCTCGCAGCCAGTGCGGAACGCCGGCTCCGCCTTTGCATTTGCTGCTTCTTCGGTCTCGTGCCTTGGTGGTGGGTGTGATGCCGTGCTCCTTTGCAATAGGCCTCTAAATGCGACGTCATTGCCTCAGAGCTCCAGCCGGCTTCATGGTTGTCCCTTTGTGTGAGTGGCGTCTCATCTTCATCGGCATCGAATGAGATGTGGCCGGTGCCCACGAAGCGGCCTTTTGTCTTGTACTGCGATGAAATAACGAGACTGATGATATGCGTGCGGCTAGAAACAGCCTGAAATTCGACTCAAAAGCCCTGGCTGTGACAGTCCAGTGCACATACGCGTACTTGTCATTCTGATTTGTTTTATGACTATTACTTTAAGTTGACAGCTTGCGCAATATCCGAGAAGATGCGAGGGTTTCATGGTTACATAAATTATTTATTATTGACAAATTTTACCAATGATCGACATAGGATTGAATGATTGCTTAAATCATTTATTAGTGACTATTCTTGCACACGATGTAGTATGATTTTAATTTAAATCCGGCGAGGTCAAATTTGGTGGTTGCGCGGACCAATTTTGAGGCTCGCCGTCATCTAATAAGACTGGACATCGATCTTGGTACAAATGTTCCGAAGTCAAATGTGTGGGGTTGCCCAGGCCATATGCGGAGGTCACAATCGAGTTCGGAACGGTCGAATTAGACGGCATCTGTTTTGTTCCAAATTGGCCGAGGTCAAATTTGGAGATGCCAGGTCCAAATTTTGGGGCGGCCTAAGGTCATATGTTTAGGTCGCCATTGCGTTCGTGGTTCTTTTCAAATTCGGAGATCATAATCGCATTCGTAATGTCGATTAGGCTGGAGTTGTTGTTGTGGCTGTAGGAAGAAGGAAAAGAAAATGCACGGGCCTGCTACTGGCTCTGTAGCTGAGCCACCTCCGCTGCCTCGCGCGGACAAAAGAGAAAATAGAGAAGAAAAATAAGAGGGAGAGAAAGACGCGCGCCGCAACAACAGCCATCGTCCACCACCGAAGCCGTGGCGGGTGCAATGACGGCCTACAACAGATAAAATTTGGTGGCTGGCTAGCCCTCGCCGCAAGCGGCGTTGACCTACCGTTCTAGCCCTGTAGGGCCAGGAACTGCCACCCTTCACCCTCACTCTAGGCTGGAGTATAGTAACATGCAGAGCCTCTGTTGGTGCTTTTTTTGTGACACTTTCTTTGTAGTTTCTTTGTGTGAAGCGAACATGTTAGATTCAGTGCCTTAATATAATATACAGCAACGCGACACTTATATTCTAATGGACACAGTTTGCAAGGCCATTGCTACTAATCCAACCGCCAAACGCTCGCCAGTTGTTACATCTGCTGCAAAAACACACAACTGTGTTTCTACGCCGTCAGTACTGTACTATGATTTTGGTCGTCGAGCAAATCAAAATATTAGATGCCGAAACATGCATGTTATGACCTGTGGTAGTCAGATCGTCATAACTCGACAATTACAAAAACAAGTGAAACAATGTACTCAAATTATGTTGAGGATCCCGTCAAAGCCGACCCTTTTAAAGCTGTAGTATAATACCTTATGTTTTACACATATTCTACCATACTTCGCGAACATGGCTTGGCATTATACATACTCCACGGAGGCCTTGTAGATAAATACTTTGGATCCAGTGCATATCGAAAAATCCACACCACATATTAAGGCGACTGTATATAGAGCCCTATAGCGAAAGCCTTTAATGCCTCATCGTTGTCAAGAGGGATATAGTTAAATAAAAAAATACGAGGAGCTTGAGCGATTGAAGTAGTGAAAGGCAGCAGTCTGAGTGCCGCATTCTGCTACGCAACTGGCACTAATTAGTATATAATAACCGATTTATTAGATAATTAAGTAGTAATTAAGTAAATAAGTAATTTATTAAGTAACTCGGAATAGCTTTCAAATTTTTTGCATCCGAAAATAAAATTACTGCACGACGAGTGAAATCAATTACTTCAGTGAGTTCGCTATTATCAGCATACGAAGAGCATCCAACAATAGTTGGTGTTATTGCTTCGAAAATTAAGAAATGCGTCAAAGCCGTCCCTAAACGCTCTCTGTGAGGCAAGGTTCCGGCACTGAATCTTTTGTCACAGCCTGTACACTATCTCAGTGGCTATACTATCATTGCGAACGACGAGACGAATGAGCTAGACACGAAGGCGGCAAAAATCCACGTCTTACCATTGCGTTAAGTTAAATTGGTTCACAGGAAGGGAAAGGCGCAGTAACTGTCACACTTGCTCTGTGGACACCCGAACCGCGCCGTAAGGGAAGGGAGGAAGGTGGGAATGAAAGTGGAAAGAGAGAAAGAGGAGCCGTAGTGGAGGGCTACGGAGTAATTTCGACCACCTGGGGATCTTTAACGTGCGCTGACATCGCACAGCACACGACGCCTCTTCGTTTTGCCTCCATCGAAACGCAGCCGCCGAGGTCGGGTTCGAACCCGGGAACTCCGGCACAGTAGTCGGGCGTCTTACCACTGCACCACCCCGGCGGGGCTTACCATTGCGTGGAAGCTCAGGATTTTCGCAACACAGGGCGGTAGAACTGGAGATGCGCGAGGACTGACCCTCATGCGCAACTTCTTCTATTTGCTGCGCGCTATCTTCCTCAAAAAAAAATGCCGTTGTTGCCCTCATAAACATTGAGCATACCCAAAAGTGGCATTGGCCATGACCAAGCGGTGATTACAGCTTCTTAGATTCCATACCGCAGAATTGAGATTAGAAATTTCAGCAAATCTGTTTCATTGTCAGTGATGGTTGAGGGGTAATACATACATATAAAGCGCATTTTTCTCCTCCTCCTTCTTCCTCTATTTGGCCTTTTGAAATATGGAACATACCCACATACCCACATGGGGGGATTGGCCAAGGTGTAGTGGCATATGCAAGAAAATTTCCACCTGTGGTTAAGACACAAATGGCGCCAAGCGAGATTTTCTAAAAGTGTAGCGATAAAATCCGACAGAAGAGCAATTGAAGTAAAATAATAAGCAACATTTTCTCTTGCAGAAACTGCGATGGTATCACTGGTCGTAATCAAATTCAAGCAAACAAAAAACAAGCAGCTTTCTGTCCTAGTAATTAGGGCTAAATGTTTTCGCTTATTGATTCACACACTGTTGTTCCGAGGCATGCCTGCCACTGGTAAGGAACTGCAAGTGAATAAATTGTTGTCTGTGGTAGTCAGTGAACGATTGGATATTTCTGCATGTGAAGGGAGCATATACTCTTCGTTGCGGTCTGCAGTAGAACCTCTGGTGAGAATCCAATTTCGCCCCGCCGGGGGGGAGGGGGGGGGGGGGGGGGGTACAGTGGTAAAGACGCCCGACTACTGTCCAGAATGCGTATTTGGGTTTGCTCGGTACGGTGGCTCTGCAAGGGACAGAACAACAGAAGAGACGAAGAAAGCGTGCTGTTCCGACTAGCATCTACCGCCCCCAGGAGCCGAGCAGCCTAGCGATTAGCGGCGCATGCTTTTTCAATGGGCGTCATGTTGGACGCGGCACTAGCTTGAGAAAGCCTATACTACTACTACTACTACTACTACTATTATTATTATTATTATTATTATTATTATTATTATTATTATTATTATTATTATTATTATTATTATTATTATTATTATTATTATTATTATTATTATTATTACTATTACTATTACTATTATTATTATTACTATTATTACTATTACTATTAGTAGTAGTAGTAGTAGTAGTAGTAGTAGTAGTAGTAGTGGTGGTTGTGGTGGTAGTGGAGGTAGTAGTGGTGGTAGTGGTGGTAGTAGTTGTAGTAGTGGTAGTAGTAGTGGTAGTAGTGGTGGTAGTAGTGGTAGTAGTAGTAGTAGTAGTAGTAGTAGTAGTAGTAGTAGTAGTAGTAGTTGTATAGAGGAAGACTCGTTTCACTAAGTTGGCACTGAATTGTCTGTAGGTAACGGCCAAATTAACTGGCTAAATATTATCTGCACAGTTTTAATTATAATGCTAATAATATTAATTGGTTCACAGGAAGGGAAAGGCGCAGTATCTGTCACACTTGTGTCTGTGGACACCTGAACTACTTCGTAGCCCTCCGCTACGGCTCCTCTTTCTCTCTTCCTCCCTTGTGTCTGTGGACACCTTCATACCTTGGTGTCCACAGACACAAGGGAGGAAGAGAGAAAGAGGAGCCGTAGCGGAGGGCTACGAAGTAGTTCAGGTGTCCACAGACACAAGTGTGACAGATACTGCGCCTTTCCTGTGAACCAACTATTATTATTATCACTATTAATTAAAACTGTGAAGATAGTATTTAACCAGTTAATTCGGCCATTAACTAGACAATTCAGTGCCAACTTCGTGAAACGCGTCCTCCTCTATACTACTACTACTACTACTACTACTACTAATGATAATAATCATAATAATAATATTAATAATAATCATTAGCAGAGAAATATTACTGTTTATTATTATTATTATTATTATTATTATTATTATTATTATTATTATTACTTTTGCAGACTTTCGAGAGAGTTCCATACTCCACTTCCGTTCCTAAAACTGTACCTGTCCATATGCCTGCCGGTCTTGGAGTATGCGTCGGTTGTTTGGAATGGCACTTGCAAATCGAACTTGGACAAGGTTGACAGAGTACAAAAAAATTTTTACGGATATTTCATTATCGCTTTCCTTGCGCAACTTCCCCCTCTCGCTCCACCAGGAGCACCCAACTGAATCTTCCTTCCCTTCACTGCCGTCGTATCAGACTTGATATCATATTTCTGTACAAACTCCTTCATGGCCACATTATGTGCCCTCAGCTCTTAGAGTACATCCTACTGCGCGTTCCGCGAAAGAGCATGAGGGAATTCAGACCATTTCAGGTTTCTCCTCTTCATTCCCACTCCCCTCTGGACAGGATGCAGTGGTTATTTAACTCTTTTTGTCCTCACCTTGACATCTTCCAAAACTCGCTCTGTTCATTTACATTGGATGTTCGTAGCGTTGTATTCTAAATAGTACTTTATCACTTAAAACTCCCACTTTCTAGCCTTAAATTGTATTTACTTCACTTTTTGCTTTTTCTCCTGTTCAATGCTGTCTGTATCGTGAACTACTTTTTATCCGTTTCTTACTTATATTTCAACTTTAAACTTTATATTCGAATCTTACTGCCCCTTGTTCAATTTTACTTCTTTATTGTATTATTCTGTATTTCTAGCCTGTGTTTTAAGTACCATGCACTTGTTGCGCCTGGAAGGGTTGTTTATTTTATGTATATTTCTATATTACTATAATCAATGTCAGTTATTTGTTTTTTTTTCTTCTATCTACCGTTCTTTTTTTTTTTCTTTATTTCCTGGTGTGCTAAAAAATTCTCTCACTGTGTATATAAGTGATGCTACTCATTGTTTGCTTACTTTCCGTGATACTTTTCGTCTGTCATTTCATGTATTATTTATTTCTTTTTTTGTGTTCTCTCTGTGTGTGTAAACATGTTTGTGCTTTTTCATTTTTGTTTCTTTTTTTTTTTATTTGTGCTGCAGCACAAAGACCACATGGTTGTTCCTGCGCACATTAAATAAAGATTGATTGATTGATTGATTGATTGATTGATTGATTATTATTATTGTTATTATTATTATTATTATTATTATTATTATTATTATTATTATTATTATTATTATTATTATTATTATTATTATTATTATTATTATTATTATTATTATTATTATTATTATTATTATTATTATTTAGTAATAGTAGTAGTAGTAGTAGTAGTAGTAGTAGTAGTAGTAGTAGTAGTAGTAGTAGTATTATAGGCTCTCTCAAGCAAGTGCCGCGTCCAACGTGACGCCCTTTGAAAAAGCATGAGCCGCTAATCGCTGGGCTGCTCGGCTCCTGGGGCGGTAGATGCTAGTCGTAACAGCCCGTTTTCTTCGTCTCTTCTGTTGCTTTGTCCCTTGCGGGGCCACCGTACCGAGGAAACCCAAATACGCGTGCGGAATACCCGGGTTCGAACCCGACCTCGGCGGCTGCGTTTCGATGCAGGCGAAACGAGGAGGCGTCCGTGTGCTGTGCGATGTCAGTGCACGTTAAAGATCCCCAGGTGGTCGAAATTATTCCGTAGTCCTCCACTGCGGCTCCTCTTTCTCTCTTTCCACTTTCACTCCCATCTTCCTCCCTTCCCTTACGGCGCGGTTCAGGTGTCCACAGACACAAGTGTGACAGACACGGCGCCTTTCCCTTCCTGTGAACTAATTAAAAAAAAAGAATCCAATTTCCTAAGTGGGCTAGCGTCAGCGTCCGTCAACAGCGTGGTTAGGATGACCGTGGCCGTGCCCGAGTAGTTTTTAGTGCGAATGCACTATTTCGCGAGGTCTAACCGGACATAAGAATGTACGGCATAGATACTGCGACTTTCGTTTGATATAAACCAATTATTTAAGGCGAAGCTTTTAACGCCTCATCGTTGACAGCAGGGACTGTCGACAGAGGCTGTCATACTTTCGAGGGAGAAAGTTAAATAAATAAACCTTGTATCGAACCTCCATCACTTCTATCCCCAGCCCAGCGCTTTAACCACTGCGCCACACCCCGGATCGTGAAACGCGCTTCATAATGCCACTTGTCTACCGTGAGGATGATAGTTTCCGCCAGTGACAGATACTCCGATTTTACTTTCCTGTAAACGAATTATGGAACGCCGGTGAACGTTGATGCGTTCAATTGAATGCTGGTTGTGTTTGACAAGGGGTGGGCCATGTACCGTCACGACTAGTCATGACGTCGCCAAACGATTCATGCATAGACGAAGCTGACTCCGCCGAGCGTCCGATCCAGGCGTCCGTGCGGCGCCTTTCATTTGCCGCTTCCTAGACGCTGCACCACACAGCAAACAGAAGCAGACCCGTTGTTGTTGTTGCGACTGAAAAAAGAATGAAAAGAAAATGCACGTGCTTGCTACTGGCTCTGTAGCTGAGCCAGCTCCACTGCCTCGCGCGGACGGAAGAGAAAATAGAAAAAAAAAGGAAAAGCAAAGGGGGAAGAAGACGAGCGTCGCAAACCGTCGTCCACCACCGAAACAGTAGCGGGTGCAATGACGGCCTACAACAGATAAACATATGTTCGCAGGCTAGCCCCCGCCGCAAGCGGCAGTGACCTACCAGTCCCAGCCCCGTAGGGCCAGAATCAACCACCCCTACAACGCCCAGAAGCAGACTCATATGTCTACGTGGCGTTAGTACAGGAGGCATCAGCAGCATTTCAAATTTATTTACAGGAAAGAAAAGGTGCAGTATTTGTCACAATTCTCTGCGGAGACATGTACCACTCCGTCAAGGAAGGGGGAAGGTGGGAGTGAAAGAAGAGAGGGAGATAGAGGTGCCGTAGTGGAGGGCTACGATGACTTTCGCCTGTTCGCACTTTAGGCACTCTACTTAGTGATCCAAAGTGGCCGCTAGAATTTTTTATTCAGATGTCCACAGAGAGCCTTCCGAGATACTGCGTCTGTCCTTTCCTATAAGCCAATTACTAATGAAAGCATTTGTAGGGTATTAAAATGGTATAAATAGTGATTACAGTAAGTAATAAAAATCTTAAGACAATAATAATTCATGATAATTATTGGGATAAAAGAACAAAATAAAAACTAAATTTAACGAGAAAATAATTGCGAGAGGACTGCAGAATCTGCAGTGGGGAATCTGCAGCACACGGTACATCGCGCGCCCCTTGTATAGCTTTTGATCGCAAGGCCAGGGCTGGTGCCTCACAGCGAAAATTTCCTTTGCTTGCTTAGATAATGGTTGATTATTTCCCGATAATTTAGCAACCACTTCTCATTACCCCAGTCGGCGGAGGATCCCATGGCTGCCCGGAAGTAGAGTGCTCGAGCTAACTCATGGGCCGCCTCGTTGCCAGGGATGACAGCGTGCGCGGGTGTCTAGATTATAAAACTTTTCTTGTTCAGCAGTTGTTGGCTAATGAACTTTGCCGCCTTCGGCGAGTTCCTGATTTTTCCAAAATTTTGAATGGAAGTCTTACTGTCGTCGAAGCTGAGCGTATTTTAGCGGCAAGCCAATTCTATCATATTTGAGTGGATAAAAACAACTTCAAAGTTGTCTCTCTGTGCAGCTTTGCGTGTAGAGACGTCCCGATAGCTGCACGGGCCGCTCCACATTGCTCTCGATACAAGATGCCTCCTCGGACATGTGAATGCGTTGAAAAGCCACTGCGTATGCATTACCTACTTTTCTGAAATTTAGAACCCTGGTGTGCAGCATTTATGCTGTGTTGCGGGCAAGTCGCTTAAAAGGTTCCGACAAACTGACACCGCATGTTCACTTTCGTGCTTTCTCAACCGCTTGAGTGGTGAACCACTCAATTTGTGTGCAGCCGTATATGTTGCCTCATTTGAGCAGCATGGAATGGTGGCTTGAGAAACGACGACCTTGATGTAAATCTGCAGCTCCGTAAACGTGCTTTGATGCTTAGAATTGGAAACCACTTTTTGATGCCTTCTATGGGGTCAAGCCGCATCGTCATTAAAACTCTTTTTTTATTTATTTACTCATACAACTATTTATTTATTTCAAACTCAGGGTAAATCGTACATCGTAGAGGTGAACAGGAACACAAAGCATAATTTAAACAAAGCAAAACAATAAAGGCAAATTATTCTATTCTTAACAATTTTCTTACAAATACATAGATGAATTGATAAACAATAATAAGAAGTGGTCCATAAAAATAGCATAAAAATACGTTAATGGACGCAAACACAGTGCTTAGTTATTAGCGTTGTAAGGACATTGTCATTGACACTAGTTAACGATGCGGATAACGAATACCATTCTTTACAGGTTATCGGCTCGAACGGTGTGTATAACCCCCTGCACACCGGGAACTACCCCGCCGCGAAGCTGTCTATTGGCGCAAAATACAAACAGGAACCTTTCCAAACCCCTGGCTATATAGCAAAATTTGAGCATTACCTATAGTCTTCTGCATATTGATTTTCAAGCCTACCTTTCTACTTTTCCTGTGTAGGTCATCAATCATTCCTTGATGTTAATCCGAATATAAATGACACCCTGAGGAATGCCACAATATTCCTTCGATTTCGGCGTGCAATAGCGCCCTGCGTTTCATATTTGGCGCAATGATTACGCGAAACGGTTTATATACAGCTCTAAATTCCATTATTACCGTATATGTTTGTTGTAATGGAACAGTCATCAACTTTTTTGCCTGAAAATTCGCGCCAAATAAATTTTACTCGAATTTTTCGGTGAATCAATTATTTACGATTTTCTTTCGTGTCGACGATCGCACCTAAAACTCATATTAGTGAGGTCGTCTGTGCCATCTTGAAAATTATGGTGAGGGCGTTTTATGAAACCTCAACCTCAGCTGGTGAGAATGAGACTGTGCGAGGTCCGAACATTTTATTTGAGGTGTAGGTCAGGTCAAAGCCATTGAGATGAAATATCAAGGTATGCAGCACATACATAAATATTAGAGGAAATGACTGAACTCTAATCTTTCAGAACTACTACATTGATGTGACTGCTTATGTGGTACGTCATACGGGCCCCCCTGGCCATGCGTGGTGGTTATTATACGTCCTCTCCTACGCAACCTACACTATGCGACCAAAAAATATAACAAATTAAACAATAATGAGAAAAATAATGGAATATTTAACACGGCTAAACCTAAGTGAAAGCGCGCGACTCCTCCATGGATGTCTGCTAATCCCAAGGATATCACCGCCGGGGCTGGACGACACGAAGGTGTCGAGGGAATTTTGAAGGGGTAGGTTCCAGGAGACGAGAGAGATGGACATGCGATGGCGGACAAAGGGTGGGCAGGGGATGGGAAGGATATGTGGCATTGTGCGAGGCAATGTATATTTGTGGAGGCATGTACTGGTACGAATGAAGTTTGCCAGGCGTGCGAAGAAATAAGAAGCAGGTGTGTGATGTAGAAGAAAAAGAGAGGGACGTACGCTCCACGCGCAACACGTGCGGAAAGGAAGCGGGCGACTCAGAGGCCGCGCGCCCCTATGAATGTTCAAGGCCATATGAAACACTACAGGGAGCTCTCTGAGGCTCCCAGACTATCAGAAGGATCTATCCACCACCAGATAGGTCTCTAATACCCTCAGAATGCAGGGCGTGGCGAAAAGGTCAGGCCAATCGTTTCTTTCCTCATGTTACTCTGCATAATGAGTTGACTGGGGACCCAGAGGCTTGCAATCTCTGCAACGTACCTCTGAGTCAAAATCACCTAATCTGGCAATGCCCAGATTCTCCGGGAGCTAAAGAAACTGATCCCCTTGATCAAATTACCTGGCAGTCCTACATCCGCAGCCCAAATGTGGATGAACAAATGATCGTTCTACACCTGGCGGAGGAGGCTTACTCCAAGACTTTCTTTGCGGCCACGGCGCAGGAAAGCCGGCAAGGAGACCCTCCCCCTGGCTGAGCCCCTGCCCCGAGGTCCATGTCGGTGTAAATAAAGTCTTCTCACTCACTCGCTCGCTCACTCACTCACTCACTCACTCACTCACTCACTCACTCACTCATTCACTCACTCACTCACTCACTCACTCACTCACTCACTCACTCACACGCCAACCAAGTTATACGCACTGGAGTAGCTACGCAACGACGCTTCAAAAGAGAATAAAAAAATCATCTTGATGTAGGGTTTTTTTAGCGCAAACAAAGGCAATGGCAAGAAAGGCGAGACGTACACACACAAGCTCTAACTGTCAACTGACTTTATTCGTGGAATGCAGCATTATACATAGGCTGAAGGGTGGGAGATACTGAATCGAAAGCTAAAAAAAAAAAATAAAAAAATAAAAAATATAAAGCCAGGAAATCAAGACGCAGGAAATCAAGACGGCGTGTGTTACGCTTGAAAAGACACTTTTGCCAGAGTCAACAAGTAGTGGCGTTGAAAAGTCAATCTCAGCCACGCAGAGATAACGAGGGTTCGCTGATACATTCGTTACCGTTTCTTAATGTGACAGGCTTCTAGGCTAATCCGTGCCGTCCTGTCTTTACTTTTGCTAAGAACCTTCGTCTCCTCAAACCGGGTCACACATGCATGACATTTACTGACGTGAGCAACAAGATGCTTATAATTGTCGTCATTATTTTTTTTTCGGGAATGTTCCCCCAGGTGGTCATTGACACAACGTCTAGTTTAGCCAATGTATTACTTTCCACAAGACATGGGAATGGAATAACCCACTACACTGGAACATTTAACGGATGGCTTATCATGCTTTTTCAGGTACTCACGTTTTTTGGCATTATAAATGCGTGGGCAAAGCTTTCCCAGCTTTCTGGGTGCCGAGAACAATACACGTACACCATGCCTGTCAGCAACTTTTTTGAGGTTGTGTGACATTCTTGCGTCTCGCCTTTCTAGTCCTTGTCTTTGTTTGCGCGAAAAAACCTCTACATCAAGATGAACTACCAACTCGCCCAGCAGTAAGTTTAATTTAAAAAAATATCAGTATACGGCAGAGACCAGAAAAAGAACTGAAGTTGGAATTGACGCAGCTGAGTGCAGAGCCCTTCTCTTGGCGGCAGGCAGAATACAGCGAACTGGCATGTACATACTATATATAGTTCACTACAGGGCAGACTAAATTTTGTAAGTTCTTTTATTATTTTTTTTTGTTCATGCGAGTCGTATTTATACCTCTTTTCTTTTTACCCCGCGGTACTTATGCAGAGCGGGGAGTCATCCTGTAACGGTGACCGCAACTGATGCCACCACATGTGCCGAGAAAACATGCAGTCAGTGACCGGCAACGGAAGCATGCGAATTCATTGCGAAGTGGAACTGTAGGTAGTTTGTCCATACAGTGCATAAATTATAAAGGCTGTCGTCCTGATGTATGCAAGACGGGCGTCTTAATACGGTCTTATAGCAAAGAGACATGGGAACCTGCGAAACCATCATCATGTGCACCAGGACAGATACGTCAGCACACCTCCAATCACGCTCTTGCCCCGCCTAATCTGAACTCATAGCTTTCCTCGACAAATGCAATGATTCCGACCATTTTTAATGTTTTGAATAGACGGCCTTAAAGGTCGCGGTCACCAGAAAATCCGGTGTCTTGGTGATGGCGTTATGAGCGAAGAATCACGACCATGCGGCTGGCAGTCGGCAGCTGGCAGCTGACATGGCAGAGCACTGACTCAACAAAGCGTTTCCTGACGTTACGATTGACAAGAGCTGCCAACTCGTGCCTCTCATTTAATATGGGAGGCTGATATCAGCGTCAGCCTGCCAAAGATCCTTGCATTAACGTTACTCACTATAAGCCACGCAGGCACATTCATACGGCTTGCTTTAAGCGAGGCTTTATATGCGGGCTGGTGGCATACGCTGTCGCGCCATACCCTTCTAGGCGGAGTGTAAGTGCCCCCACATTTTTTCCTCGTCGATATGCATCTCCCATGTAAATAAGCCGTTTTCATTTGCTTGTCAGTGCATGTGGGAAAAAATATTGTTGTTTACCCTAGAGAATAGGTGGGATTTATTTATTGTGGTTGACGTCCCAAAGCGACCCGCGCATCGAGGAATCCCTTAGTTCAGAAGACATCGGCTAACTGAGATCACCTGATGTAATTTCTCACGTGCTGAAGCCACACAGTGTACGAGTTCTTTACATTTCACTTCTGTCGAAGCGAGGCTGCCGTGACCGGGATTCAACCCGATTCTCCTGAGTCAAAAGGAGAGAGCCATAATCAGAGAGCCATAGTGACAGGGCCCCTAGAGTGGCTCGCTAAACTGGAGGATTGCACACAGCTAATCATTTCTACACAATATGGAGGATTGCACACAGCTAATCATTTCTACATAATCGGCTTCTAGTGCAATATATCTGAATCAGGAGCCACTGTCTCCGAAAGGAAGAAAGAGTACTACCGTAACCTATTAAGCTCGTCACAGCATCACAGCATCCGGTGCTCAGTTAACTCTAGGCTTGTAAAATGTGGCAACGTAATATTACAAGTCGCTCGCACAGAGCATTCTATTGCTGTAAAGCTCTGCGTTGATTACCCGTTAGCGTGGCTTTGAGAGCCTTACAGATAAGCGTGAGTTTTCCTGTAGAATCAGTGGCCATGTGTCGCTAATTATTAGGGCCAAATTTCAGGAGTTTCCTTAGCTTACTCTCTCCGTACATACATCACCTGAGGAGCCCTCCGTGCTTCCTGAACTCAGCAAAGATTTGGAGCGAGCAATCTATTTTTCGAACCATCCTTAGACGCTCCTTGCGTAAGGAGGCACTTAAGGCGATGAACAGCCTCTTGTAGAAGTCTGGGGTGAAGAAATTCGACACCATATTCGAATATGCTTGGTCTAAGTTAGAAAAGCATGTACACGTCTATCGCTTTGCATTTTTGTTTTCAAGGTACGTTCCTACATGAGCTCATTTTGAGTTATTTACACGTAATATTTTAATATTCTAGATGGTTTGGTAGGAAGGCATTGTGTGTCTGGCAACGCGAAGTTGTTTACCATGAAGCAGCAGCGGCAAATGTTTGCTCCGCCCGCTCTGCCACTGCGAAGTCGGCGTCGCTTAAAGCACCAAAGACGCCCTACTGCGCAAGCACAGAGGGAGCAGTTGGCCAGCGAATCCCGCTTTCAGGTCAAGGGGGCGAGGCAAGGAAGCATGAAGGTGCGTCGCGCCTTCCTAAACAAAAAGATGCTTCAATGGAGACATTAGTAAGCGCTCCTTATATGTAGACGTATTTAAGAACTGGCCGAAGGAAACCGTGTCACTCTTAAGGCGTCCTCTTTGAGTTAAGAAGAGTTTTAAATTTTGCCTTTAGAGTGAAAACGAATCGCTTCGGGTATTTAAATTGGGTCAGCCAGTCAATCGGAATTCCTTCCACTGATGGCTCTTTCACACGCGCAGTGGCCTTCGTGCTAACTGAAGTTGCGCACACTCTATCCTCAACATCCAACGTGTGCTACAAATTGAAGCAAAAAAAAAAAAATAGAATGGTATGAGTGAATGTGTATTACGCCGTTTGAAGGACTCTACTTCTCTTTCCAACCTTTTTTTCTCTTTTTTCAGCCACAGCACAATTGCGCGGCTGTTCACTTTCTGTCATTCACATTCTACGCCGCACCTGGCAGCCACAAGCGCATTGAGCCGTGCGCTTTACGGCGATGTTTTTGCTAGTCGGCGCTCTTGCCGTGATCGCCGTCCTCGCGGCTACGCTGTTGAGGTGAGGTCATAATTTCGTACATCTTACACGAGTCCTTCGCTATGTGCAGTTTGGATCTTGCACTTTAAATAGGTGTTTCTTCCACCGTCTTATAATGCACTAAATTAGTATTCCGCTGAAGCACAACAAATCATGCTAGAAGATTTACGGCATTCCTTGAAATTAATATTGTCGCTTAGTGAATAGCGCGAAATATGTTAGCTAGCCGCTTGCAAATCAGCAAGGATT
Source organism: Amblyomma maculatum (assembly GCF_055883805.1). Lineage (NCBI taxonomy): Eukaryota > Metazoa > Arthropoda > Arachnida > Ixodida > Ixodidae > Amblyomma > Amblyomma maculatum. Next base: position 73,734,805 of record NC_139347.1, on the reverse strand, counting down.
TCACAAACACTGAAACGAGGTCATCAATGAGACACTGATGTGATGCGCAATCCACGGATATTCGCCGAAGCTCAAACGTTTTGATTTTACCAAAGCAACTCTCTCGTGGTTAGAATATGTTAGCTTAGGTTTATTTTCTACGAAAACGGTATCTCTCCTCTATTCTTTATTGTGAAACAGCGTCTCTGATTTGCTTTTGAGTTCGTTAAATAAGATCTCCGCTCACGTGTTACGGCTACTGTTGCCCGCAGAAAAAAAAATGGCATATGCTTTGCAGACGTTATGGTCTTCGATACTCAGGAGGCCTCCTTTTGAGCAAAACAAATATTTCATCTGTAGTGTATTTATGATCACTCTGGTCTACCAAAGGAAACTAAAGACAACGTCACCTTCGTTTGTTCTAAGTCTTTAAGTACTTTGTCATCTTTCCCTGTCCGAAAAACAGGTTATCATTATTGAAAAATACCATTAAAACTTTTCGTCTCAATGCCGGCTGCACAGTTAAAAACTTCGTGATCGAACTTATTAATCTGAACGTCAGTCCACTCTAGCCTCTTTGATCCGCGCGCTACTCTCAACCGGATTTTAGTCGACTGTGACTGTAAAGTCTGCTTTCCAAGCGCTGCGAAAAGAAAAACGTTCAGTTAGATGAATTGGCATCACAGGCATCTACTTGAAGGGTTCGGTGCCACTGCTGTATTGATCAATTACTGCGCAAAACGAGGAACAAACTTCAAACAATTTCAAAGGAAGCAGGCGCCAAAACGTTTCCACCGGTGCTTTGCACTGAGCTTGGCCGCTCGACCAATCGCTCCGACAAACACGATGCTCGTATTTATTCTTCAATTTCAGATGGAGACAGCAGCACTTTCGTTATTTCAAAACACTCGGAATACCCGGTCCCGAACCGAGCCCGCTCTGGGGAAACATCCTCGAGTATCACGAAACGGTAAGGGCACGTGGGAAGGGCAGCGTCGAAATCCTAATCACATCTGGTATGTCGATGGCGATGGCAGCGGTGTTGTTGGACACCTGCTGCTATTGTCACAAAAAATGATTTCATTCGCATCGGATGCATTTCTGTGTACGATTCTCTGTTCCTGTCGCAAAGTTCTCGCTGCTTCTAGCAAGAATGAGGCAAGGTACGCACAATTCCGCGTAAACCACTCAAGTAAATGAATACAGCAGTGAAGAAACGGAGTTAAAGAAGATGATCATGCGAAAGGGTTTATTTCTTACGGCCAATTCAAGAGATAGATTTTGCTCCTTGCTCGATGCAAGTTGGAGTGGTGTCCCGACTGTAGGTTAAAAAGGAACAAAAAAAAACATCACAGTGACAGAGCAAATGAAACGCACGCGCTCTATAGACCCGTCCAAATTTTTCATATTCATGCAATACTGCGAGTGACATAAACCACCTCCTTCTCTCTAACTTTCGGTTGACTGTAAAGGAGGAGGGAGCCGAACAATAGTTTTGTGAAGAATTATTTTACCAGATAAATGAACAGGCGTTTAGCGGGATAATTCCAGCACGTTAGTTATATCTACTTGTGAAAGTTACATCGGTGCAGGGACAATACGTATAGTGCTAAATCTGATCTGAAAACTTCCCACGATCAATAGAAGATAGAAGCATACCTGTAATCTCGCTTCAAATATTCGCAGCTCTGCATCTCGCCGACCATTGCTGCTTGATCAGTGCACTTACTAATCGACGGGGTTGTTCTTGTTGTTTTTTTGCGATGTTTATTGCCAAGGGGCATACAAGGGTGTTATGAAGGATGAAAGGTATACGGTCAAATAAATGAAAAAAGGTTGGCTTACGTAATGAAGTCTAGAATTGAACGGTGATGCGGTCCCAGCGTCCAAGCGGCATATGACGACAGATTATGTGGGGAGAGGCCAGCTGCCACAAGGGGCCGCATCCGTTTCGGCTTCAGCGCTGGACATTTCCACATCAGGTGGGGGATATCGGCTTATGTATATCGGGACTTGAATACGGGGCAACCAGGGTGAGGATACAAAACTCGAAATTGAGGCCACTTTCGAGTCACTGCAGGTGATATGGCCACCCCAACTCGAATCCTCCGAAGTGCCACCTCTTCTGCTAGGGTTCGATCGCGGAGGAGGCTTACCATACACGGAGGTATGAGAGCACGTGTATGGCGTCGGAGGTGCTCCTTTCTTGTTAAAAAGAGGTTAGCATAATCCAATTTTATAAGGTTTTTTGGGTGAAAAAGTGGGTCGCAGAGTCCGCATGGATGTGAGAACTTATTATATCACGCGGGATCCATTCAATCCGAACTGGCTGGGGTATGCGTGCCGCTAGAATGTAAATGTCTGGGCAGACTTGTGTGTTGCTACTGACGCGTCTAAGCAGCTTTGTCACCTGGAGGGCATCAGTGCGTATAACAATACGGGCAGTGGGAACCATGTGAATGGCGGCCACAGAGCGAAGCGCCTCTTGAACAGCAAGCAGCTCCGCATAAAAAGAAGATGGAGGTTCCGCTAAAACAACAGTTGATGTCTTGTTCAAGGCAGACTTGCAAATGGCAGTAAACTGCAGTTGTCACGTCGCAGGAATGGATGCTCGCATCTACATAAATTATAATGGATCCTTGTGGCAAGCGGGTGCCTTGTTCCATAATTCGGTCGTGAAGTGACGGTGCCGATCCCTGTGTTCTTGGTCGTCGTAACTCCGATGGTTTGTTATCCCTAAGCTGTACAAAACGCCAAGAAGGAAGAACTCGCCGTGGTTGTGGTAGAATTGAATGCGGTGAAGCATAAGCCTTGAAAGTGCACTTTGCGTGAGAGAGGGTGGGCTTAAGCCTACCTGCGAGCATCACCTCGTTGCTGCACCAGTTCATCTATTGTGTTCCGCTGTGCGTTGTTTTGAAACGGCACGATTGACGTGATGCGATGAAGGCAGATGATGACATCATTACCTCTCTATTTATAGCTTCAATGCCCTTGTCAAATGCTGAAATTGGGCTTGATAAACAAGGCGCGGTTGTACAACTGCCCGCATCAACTGTCGTCCAACATCTGAGCGGGCGCTGCCCATTTTTGGAGAAATGCATTTGATGAGATCCAGAGTCCGTAACCACTGGTTTGTAGCGTGAGACAGGCACGAAGTTTCAGTTCCTGACGCATGAACTGTTAAACCCAATATTTTTACTTTTGTACTTTCCTCAACTGGGGTTCCGGACAGATGTAGACGAATAATGGGTTACAGCTAGTTGACGGCACCCCCAGCGGTTGGAAACAGGCACGAACTAGTTTTACTGGCGGAAAGTTCAAGCCCAATGAAAGACGCATATGCAGACGTAATATATACAACTAATTGCAGGGCAGCGAATTGAGTCAATATAGGTCGTTGTATGCGCTCCACACCGTATTGTCATCATCGTACATTAAGAATTTAAAATAAGGACCTTCGTGTAACCGCCATGCGAGGGAGATAAATTCAACGTTAAATAATGTTGTCGAAAAACGCTGATCCCTCGGGTACGCCGCGAAAAGGGACGAACGATCCTATGACATCGCCACTGAGGCGTATTGCAAACTTTCTAACTTCAAGGAAAGATTTTACAAAATTGTGCACTCTAAGTAGTAAATGGAGCATGTCAATTGAATCCAGAATGGCAGCATGCCTATAGATGGTCGAAAGCCAATTTAGGCTGGATGGTAGAAACCTTAAGGTTCAAGCCACCACGAGATTGGCGTGGCGAACATTTTTTCAGCAAGCTTGCAAATTGTCGTTAAGGATATAGGTCCAACGTTGCTAAGGTATGTTGCCGTTTTCCCCGGCTTTGCAATAGGGAACACAATAGCCGATTCTCAGCTCTCAAGTAGATCGCCGTCTAGCCATTTTGATCTCGTTCTTAAAATAAAGTTACGTGATAGAGAGAATTCTGAATACTAGAGGAAGATGATTTCACACGAGAACAGGAATCCACACTTCGCAACGTGGCTTGGGACTACAGCGTTTTCTGAATGGACGTTAGCGCGCATGCGAAAACATCTCAAATGATGCGCCGATCTCGAACGTGCGCTTTCATGCTGTCTGCAATTTGGTTGTTCGCGGTTTCGACTTCTAGTTATTTGGTGTTCATACAAGAGTGACACATAGAATTACAGATATTGCAGGTGTATTGTGCCGCGCAAATACCACTTGCACAATTCTTCACAGGATCACATCAAGGTTATTGACAGATGGTTTGAAAACTACGGCGACACATTTGGGTAAGTTGTACCCCAAATCATTCATTCTTAGAACTCTTCCCTGTTCGCTTGTGAACGGAACAAGTACACCACATTTGTTGCTTCGTACGCGCGCTAGTAAATCATTAAGCGTTTTGTAGCTCTAACCCACTGACCTCTTTTACGTATTCCTGCTCGTTACAGAAACAATCACAACATTTATTGCATGTAGAGTATTTCACAATTTTCTTGAAAATGTCATCATCATCAGCAGCCGAGCTATATCAACTTCAGAGTGGAGGCCTCTCACATATGCATCGAATTAACCCGGACCTGTACATCTGCATCCACGTGACCCCTACGAACTTCTTACTCTCATCCACCGGCCTAATTTTCTGCCGCCCCCTGCTACGCTTTCCTTCCGTTGGATCCAATTTGTTACTCTTAGCGATCCTCAGTAACCCTTCTTTCGCATTACATTTAAATCCGATGCCCATTTCTTATTCTCGATTTCAACTACTATGTCATTAACTTGAGTTTGTTCTCTGACCCACTCGGCAAACTTTCTATTCATTTACGTTAAACCTACCACTTTCCGTTCCATCTCTCTCTCCGTTGTCCTCGACTTAAGTAGAACTATTTTTATTAACCTCCACGTTTCTGCCCCATAAGCAGGTACCGGTAAGATACGAAACTTTCCATTAGAGGGATAACGGTAAGCTGCTAGTCATTATCTGCGAGTTCTTGCCAAATGCACTTCATCCCAGTCTGAATCTACTAGTCTTTCCCTTCTCACAATCCGGATCTGTGGCTACCTGTCCTGAGTAGACATATCATCCTACCACTACCTGTGCCTCGCTACCTATTGTAAACTACTTTCTCTTTCCAAAGCTGCTAAACGTCACCTGAATAAACTACCCAATCAGAGACCTAAGGCAGGAATCACCCTGGACCTAACTGACTTAAATTTACAGGACTATCTTCAATGCTCCGACTTGGCTTGCACCTTCCTTTTCCACTCTCCGAACATCACTTTCAGTCCCACGAGAGCTCAAATGTAGTTCGGCTAAGCAGCTGTGCTGATCGCTTTTGTATTGTCCGTCATCTCCCTAACATTCGTAGCAAGACTGACAGTTTCAGCAAACGCCTTCACGTTGCGTTTTCAGATTCTACGATGGAGACGTGCCCTTTGTTGTAACAAAAGACCTGGACTTCATAGAATTCGTTTTCGTTCGCAACTTCCAAAACTTCACCGATCGTGGCGTAAGTTCTATGTCACCGATTTTTTGTTTTTCGTAAAATAGAATGAGCGATAGAGTACAATTTTCTGCAGTCCTGTGATTAACCCAGTTGCATTCATCTTTGTTTTTTTTTTATTTAACGATCATCATTTCTTATCAGTCTTTTTTTTTTTTTTCAAGTTGCTTTGACGGTTTATTGGGTTTAAAGCCCCAAAGTGAATCAGACTATGAAAGTGACCGTATATGGAGGGCTGTGGGTAATTTCGACCACCTGGGTTTCATTAACGCGCACTGTCACCGAGAAGTACACGGAAGCCTTGACTCTGCTAAGTATTATTAGCATTTGCAGCATGTACTCATGTGGGTCATTTCTGATCGCTCCCATAGACTGCGTCAACTGACCATGCATGTTTACGGGTTGGTGTATGCATGCAAAGCCGTTGCGCTCTACGTCGGAGATTACGACGTAGCCGAAAATTCCTCTTTGTTCCTGATGACGTAAAGAAACAATTTACAGCAGCCTGCTGAAAACAAGAATACGTGCGTAGGGATGAGCAGGACGTGGACGCACTATATATTCCAGTCTGTTCGTCCTCTCCGTGAAGAGTGAGATATATTCGAACTCCTCTCATGTACGGGTGATTTTTTTTTCTTTGCTTTGATTAGCCTCGAATGCCCTCAGCACTGCTTTTTCTTGTTTTGTTATTTTGCACAAGTAACTACCACTCGAGTCTAAATGCGACATGCGAGGTTTCAAGAGCGTCGTCTCTGAAATTTGCCAATACTGAATTGCCTTGAACTGCATACTTACTTTCTGGGTACTGTCACAACGATTTTTGTAATCTTCGTTTGCAACTATACTTCCCTTCCTGTTGCGTGGTGTTACTCTTGTAAAGAATCTAGAGCAAAAACAAAAACAAAAAAAAAGGAGAGTAGATGACACGGTGGTTTTAAGGTTTGCTTCATAAGGAGAGCTTTCAAATTTTGTTTTCTCGGCCGAATCAGCTTGTGCGCCAATATTTAAAACCTTGTAAGCGTAATTTACAATACTCAGGGTTGTTCCCTAAGGTTCAAGTTATGTTTTATCGTAGAAGTTTGCATCAAGCAGAATGATGAAATCTACACACATTGAGTATGTGGAATTGAAGCATAGTACTTATAGCAACTCGCCGTGAGGTGCCTAGTGGATTGCGGGAATGTGAATAAAAATGCGGCTGATGCACTCTATGGCTGTGATTAATGCATTCAAATATTTTTGAATACCACCCTGCTCTCACCATGATCCCCTAGTACCATTTCATCATTTTACGCCTACGAAAATTTTGTTTAGTATCTTGTCTATTTTCTGAATCTATAAATACTCAAACTACGAGACCAAAGTGAAACCCTTCCATGTCCTCTGCTGCGGAAGGAAGGCCGGCGGAAATTTGACTCCGCTGTAACGTGACAGTATTCCTCCCCATCTCTGTAAGCTATAGTTTAATATTGTCTAGCTAAATACGTGCAGAAACGTGCTCGGTGTGGCAACAGCGTAAAGCTTTGAAGTGCATTTTTATAAAGTGTCAAGCCGATGAACACAGGAAAACAAAACATGACCGATGGCGATGAGAGATGACATTTCATGAATGTCGGCGATCATACCGTGAGCGCTCCTGCCCACGCCACTGCCCGCATGTTTTTCATCGTTCGTAACAATATAAACTACTAGAAAATACGAAATTACTCTCTTTTCTTTTTCAGCTAATGCTAGCTCTGGAGAAGCATCATCCTCTTTTGCGGAACGCGATTGTCTACGCGGACGGCATGCATTGGCGAAACTTGCGCCGGACAATCGCTTCGTGTTTCACTCCCATGAGGCTGAAACAGGTATGCCTTAATCTTTTCATCGCTGCACACGTGACTTTTCGAAAGCCGGCTTTCGGAAAGCTGGAAGCGCTCACTTTAGACAGTCGGGAAGACATTTTGGACCTCATGGTTAGTCGAGGTAATGCTAACTGCACTTTGCACAGGCTGATAGCAGTGAAAGCAAGCTTTTCCTACGCATGTGAGAGTGTCAGTCAGCACTTGTAGTGCCTTTTCACTCAAAAGAACATATGTAAAAAAATGGCGAAGGTTAAACCCTGCTTAAACCAGGTTAGACGCTCGAGTAGTGAACCCGAGTAGCCGTGTCCAAACTTCTCCAATGTTACTTGTTTTTTTTAGTCTGAGATTACTCATGCGGGCTAGCTAAATCACTTCTCAAAATGACTAAGTCTTACTTTAAGCTTGCGAGGCATTGGAGGTAATTCAAATCCTACTTTGATCATGCGAAACCTTGAAGGAAATTCATCGACACCCAGTGAACTTAGGACTTCTGCTCTAATATATCCTTATCTCCACTGAGAGGCGTAAGGAGCAGAAGACGAGGGGAGGCTTCGTGAACAAAATACCTTGCCATCTCTTAGAGGAATAAAGAGAGCAAGGAGAGGTGGGACCTCATGAGAGCTCAAATCTATTCTCCGACAAGCGGCGAACTCCGGAGTTGCAGCCTGGAGAGGGGCGCTTCCGCTCAAAAAAGAGGAAGTGCATCGAGTTAACGTAACGGCTTAAATAAGTGACCTGCTATGTATAAGAGCCGATGTTTGGCGAGTTGGCGACTTTAGAACAGACACTGGCTCACCGAGCTCAGCTTCCTGGAGAGACCTGCACCCAGTACATAGAGGCTGTACTGAAGCTATGCAAAGTCGCTTCACCTCGCATGTCCGACGAGGACAAGGTGGGCCACTTGCTAAAAGGCTTCGCCGAGGACATCTACACCTACTTGATCAGTAAAAAGAACCTTGCATCGGTGTCAAACGTGATTGAGCATTGCCGCACGTTTGAAAACCTTAAGATGCGTAGAATTACTTTCAAGCTTGGTCGCTTGACTACTGTCCTTACGGTGGCAGCTATTAAGTACGCATCCACCAGTGACCTTTCCACTACCCTTCGGCAGTTTGTGCGCGACGAGCTCACCCGCTAGCAAGACCCAACCTGCCGTCCTATTGAACAGCCACCCACGTATCCGCCGCCTCAGCCTCAGCCCCTTTCTGTCGATACAGCGGACTATGATGGGTACCAGGGGCACCAGCAGTCCCGACACTGCCTAGATTGCCAATCCCCACGATCGTGCTACGAAGCACGTGTGCGCTCTAACGAACCACCGCCAGTCAACTTCGAGGAAGACGTGACATCTAACGGCTTCCATATGGGTCGTGGCAGCGGTGATGTCTTCACGAGGTGCACTTCTGTCCATCCGTCCGTCCTTGGTTTGCTACCGGTGTTGTAATCCTGGCCACATCTCACGGTTTTGACATCGCCGCCGCTCACCTCGCTACGGTACCACCACCTACATTGCACAGCCAGGCTACCGGCAGGTGTATGTTCCCCGCCATCCATTTTTTTTCACTCACCCGCTGCACCGAATCATTCGCAGGCCAGCATGACGACTCCATCGCCGGCATCGGATCGCAGCATGACTCCTCGTCCAGCATTTCGCATACGCCGGTCTTCATCGCCTCGACGGCGCTCATCACCTCATCCGGAAAACTAGTCAGCGCGGCCGATGGAGGTGAGGTCGCTGAAAGTCTGCTGTGTACCAACGTACCGCCGCCTGTTTTAATGCTCGAGAACAAAGTTAACATGTCTGTGGATGGTGTAGTCACATCGGCTCTTGTCAACACTGGTGCTACTGTTTCAGTAATGAGTTCGAATTTAAAATGTTGTTAGGGCGCAAAGTGATGTTTTAGTGTGCCCCTACTTCAACATTCTGTGGAGTAAGCGGTGAACCGTTGCAGCCTTTAGGAATGTGCAGTGTAGAAGTCGAACTGGGCGGATAAGTTTTTCAAGCGTAATTAACTGTTATTGCCCGTTTCATCAATGATGTGATTTTAGGCTTGGACGTTTTGAAAATGTGTGGCGCTAGCGTTTACTGTCGACGTGGGGCGGTTTGTTTCGAGCAAACAGTTGTGGTTAATCTCTGTGCGATGCGGAAACTGTAGTTAGAGTTTCCGAAGACATATTCGTGCCATCGTGGACTGCAGTGTGCGTCCCAGTGCACCCATCGCCTCATAATGATGACACCTTTGAAGCTGTAGTAAAGCCTATTTATTCGGCGTGTGTTAAAAAAAGTGTACGTGTGCCTCATTGTTTGATTTATGTGGTTAACGGTCGTGTGGGCTTGTGGACAATCAATTCCTCCCTTGAGCCGACTATTCTGCCATTTGGATTAAAGCTTGCCTTCTGTGGACATGATATGCCCTCCACTGTGGCATCGGTCGGAGTCGCGTCAACCGAACCTCTTCCGCCTTCGTCACCAGAATCGACAATTACTCGCATGGTGAACGCCAGTCTCTGTAAGTACTGAACGCCAAGCCCTGGTGGACGTCCTATACTGCAATACTCATCCGTTTTTAACTTCGCCCAGCCCTCTGGACCTGCTTCTATTCCTGATTCTCGCATTCGTCACATGATCGACACTGGTTCTTCCCGCTCGTTTCGTCAGAAACCTTATTGAGTATCAGTAACCGAGCGCAAGATCATCAACGAACAAGTCTGAGGAATGCACCACAAGGGTGTCATTCAGGAATCTTGCAGTGCATGGGCGGCTCCTGTAATCCTGGTGCGCAAGAAAGACGGTACGTGGCGATTCTGTGTGGATTATCGACGTCTGAACGCCATCACCAAGAAAGATGTGTATCCCTTCCCTTGCATAGATGACGCCATAAATTGCCTTTCTGCCACGCGCCTATTTGCGTCGATTTAACATCCGATTGCCGGCAGATTGCTGTGCACCCTGATAATAAGAAAAAACTGCATTTGTCACGCCAGATGGACGTTTTGAATTCAATGTTATGCCTTTCGGACTTTGCAACGCGCCTGCAACCTTTGAAAGGTTTACGGACACGGTGCTTCGGGGTTTAATATGGGACATTTGTATGTGTTACCTATATGATGTAGTTATTTTTGGAGAGACTTTCAGCGAACACAACGAACGCCTAGCTGTTGTCTAGGACTGTTTGCGTCACGCCGGCCTTATTCTTAATTCCAAGAAGTGCCGATTTGACGAACGGCAGGCAGTGGTGCTTGGACCTCTTGTTGACGAACACGGTGTGCGACCTGATCTCCCGAAAATGGAGGCTGTCGAATCGTTGAAGCCGCCTCAGACTGTCAAAGAGCTTCGCAGCTTCTTGGGGTTATGTTCTTCTTTTCGTCGTTTTGTACACCGCTTTGCTAATATCACCGCCCGGCTGACGAGTCTGTTACACAAAGGCGCTTCTTTCGAATGGACCTCCGAATGTGAAGCTTCCTTTCGTCTGCTGAAGTTTCTGTTAACATCGCACCCTATTCTACGCCACTTTGATCCTGCAGCGGCGACAGATATTCATACGGAGGCTAGTGGTGTTGGCATTGGAGCTATTTTGATTTAGCGCTGCAATGAGCAAGAACATGTTATTGCATACGCAAGCCGTACTTTAAGCAAGCCCGAGAGGAACTACATTATTACTGAGCAGGAATGCCTAGCAGTGGTCTTCCGAATACAGCGGTTTTGGTTGTACTTACACGGCCGCCCATTCAGAATTTTAACCGACGATCTCTGCTGCCTTGTCAACCTTCGCGATCCCAAAGGCCGTCTCGCGCGATGGGCCCTTCGCCTCTAGGATTATACCTTCGAGGTGGTGTATAAGAGCGACCGACGCCACGCCGACACAGACTTTATCACGTCTTCCCCTAGCCACCACTGAGTGCGAAGCCGACAACTTAGATGATTACGTTTCGGTTGTAGTTGCAGAGTTTCCGGACATTCAAGTGTTCAAATTGGAACAGCAAAAAGATCCGGCCCTCACGCCTCCTTACAACGCCCCGCAGACCCGTCGAGCTACCGGCCGTTTTCTTGTGTGAGCGATGGTATCCTTGGGAACAAAAATTATTCTCCAGTTGGCCCACGTTTGCTACTTGTAGTTCCCAAAGCCTATATTCGCCTGTTTTGCGCGTACTGCACGACGATCCCACATCTGATCATCTCGGATCGGCTCGGAAGCTCCGCCGCGCCCAAGAACGCTTTTATTGGCCTAAGAGGCGATCGACCATTGAGGGATATGTGGCCAGTTTCACACAATGTCAGCACCACAAACATAGAGTTTCTAACGCTGTGCTGTCGTACCCTGTACCACCTCCTAGAGTGCCCTTTGAGTAAGCCGGCATCGATCTGCTGGGGTCATTTCCAAAGTCTTGCTTTGGCAACCGCTGGATTGTCGTTTGCATCGATTATCTTACTCGGTTCTGCGAAACGGCGGCTATCCCATCAGCTACAGCCCATCAAGTTTCGCTCAGTGATCTTGCGTCACGGACCACTGCGGGTTCTAATACGTTACTAGGGCCTTCAGTTCATGGTGGATGGGGTCGAGGAGCTCCTGCGTCTATGTGCAATGAATATCGCCACTCCACACCCTTATCACCCGCAAACTAACGGCTTGACAGAGTGTATAAACAGGACGTTGACAAATATGATTTAAATTTACGTGGCTGCGGATCACAAGAGCTGGGACACCATCCTGCCTTTTGTCACGTAGGCTTTTAATACAGCGACTCATGAGACTACGGGTTATAGCCCTTTCTTTCTTCTGTACGTCCGGCCACCGCGCTACACCCTGGACACCATACTACCGTTTTCCCTAAGCGATTAACCCTGCATCGCTTAGACCCTGTGCCTCGCAGAAGAAGCTCGGCGACTGGCGCGCCTGTGGATCATTGCGTCGCAAGATGCGCTTCAAAGAAAGCTGCAATAAGCGCCGTCGGCATGTCACCTACGCTCCCGGCGAACCTGTCTGAATTTGGCGACCGCTACGAAGGCGTGGCCTTCACCAGAAACTGTTGGCTCACTAAGATGGACCTTACGTAATTAATAATCGCATCACTGATGTGACCTACAAGATTGCACGCCTCACTGCAAAAGGTCGTCGGTGGGAAAAAAAAGCAGAACTGTCCCACGTTGCGCGCTTGAAGCCCTGGCATCCTCGTGAGCCCTCGTAACTCGTCCGGCAGGCTTTGGCTGCGGAGGGAGGAAATGTAACGTGCTGCAAGGCAGACGAAGATGCGCTAGAGAAGAAGAAAGAGGAAGCGGTGCGCGAACTCTACCAGAGACGACTAACTGCTGACACGGTGTTCCCGACGTCCCGTTCTCCACGAATGCTTTTTGGGTAACAATACAAACTAATCACCAGCACACGCCATACCCAAAAACAAATATCTCTGCCCCCCGATTCTTGGCCGATCCCCCTGTGTGGGTGTATGCCACCAATTTAGGGAACAACGACGAAAACAACATGCAACATCCTCATGAAAGCAAGACAACACTCATATTGCATCTACAGATAGCTAACCCAAGCAGCGAAATTTCCTATCTGACAATCCACAGAAGGTGCGCTGACGCACCGATCAGCATTTCTTGTGATAAAAAAAGTTTCTATAATTTATCGGTTTATCTGGTCTTAATGAAAGAAAAAAAAATACATTTCTTGAAAAGAAGGGGGCGAGCATTGGAAAACACTCCAATGAGCAGTTAGGGATGTAAAGTGTACACCTGGGCTAGCAGGTGATCTTTAGATTCAATTGACATGGGAACTAGCGCAAAAGGCAAGGACAAAAGAGAGACAAGAGAGACGGATACCAAACTACTCAGGATGATGAAAAGAATGTTTTAGTCGAAGGAGTCTTGGAAGTTTTTAAGTCACGTGCCCATATTCTTAATTTCACCCATGAGTTTGCTAAAGATGGTAGTCTACAGTTCCTGGACATTAGGCTTTTTCTGAGTGACGCACGCTTTTGGTTTAGTTTGGTTTGTGGGGTTTAACGTCCCAAAGCGACTCAAGCTATGAGAGACACCGTAATGGAGGACTCCGGAAATTTCCACCACCTGGGGTTTTTTAACGTGCACTGACAACGCACAGCTATATATACCAGCCAAGGTCTAAAATAGCAATATTGAATTTTAATTTGGGCCAGTAAAAAGATGTATTGTCAACACATGCCTTCGCGCTGCCCTAGACAATTCCTGCTCACACAAGGTGACTGAAAGTCCGCACCTGCAGGCTGACCGCATAACGAAGGTGGGTTTCCCTAGGGAAATCGTGACATTCGTTGCTGAAGGCCTGTTAAAAAATTTACCGACATTTCCGTTACTTCCTAATGCGAAATTTGAGCGCAGCTCATCAGCTGCTGCAGCTTTTCGATAGATTGAGGCAAGTAATTCGAGCAAAACATATATTTTCAATTATAGACAACTTTTAGGCAGGCGGTTCGCAGTGGCGAACGGCGGCGGCTATGCGTTTCGGGTCGGGCGCAGCACATATCGAGATATGCCTCCACTGATCCGGCGCTATGATTGTCGCCGCACAGGGGTGGCATTGGAGGAGAAGAAAAGATAGTTTTTTTTAGTTATTCGGAGGTCGCAGGAGGCAGCGCGTGGGCCCATAAGAACGTTGCGCGGCGAAGAGATAGCAGCGACTGACTGATGCCGCTGACGCCGCTAGCGAGTCAAATCAACATGGCTCTGTGTTTCAACTTGGCATGCACGCACCGCGATCCGCTGATGTTGAGTCGGCGCTTCGGCAACCGGAGAACACCGTCGCCGCCACGCAGGGAAAGGGGGGGGGGGGGGTGCACGCAGCGGCGAACGGTGGCGTCAGTAGCGCGCGCAGCAATCGGAGAACACGCGTGGTCGCCGCCACGGAGGAAAAGAGAAGGGGGTACACGCAGCAGCGAATGATGGCGGCAGGAGCGCGTACTGCCCCTGCTAGGAGCTGGTTACGACGAACAACGGCGACGATGACGCAAAATGCAGGCACGGGCACCAAAGCACAGCCCTGTAAAACGATGAAAGCCGGGAAACAGGCAACGGCAACTGAGCTATCAGCTCATAAGCGAGCTAGATGCCTGGCACTGCCATATATTCACCAACTGACACGAAGGTAGCGAAGGCGGACAATGTCCGAGTTATGCTTACGGCACCAGATAAACTCGGCAAACTGTGCAGGGCTGTTAATGGTGCCCTAAAAAAGAAATGTTCCCCAATAAAACAACAAATTCCTTATGCGGCTTGAAAGTTCAATGTGGTCTACAGAATTGCCTTGTCATGCGGGAGTTGCTATATCGGCCAAACTGGCAGATGTATTTATGTTCGGCTAAGGAAGCACAGGCTGGCGGTCGAGGACTATCAGGCTCGGGACACTTGGCGGCACTTTGTAAACGTTGTAAGGATAACTGTGCTCCGAATGCAATCAGACACGGGCCATTTTTTCAAGTTCGAACCAGAATGAGCGTGAAATACGGGAAGCATTTCTCATTTACATGGAACGACAGTCGTACGCAAGCAAGCCATCGTTTTCTCTGTCATCCAATGAATAACAATTCTTGAATGAACCAGAAGGTGTCGTTGCACATGCGCTTTAGGTTGTGATCTTTTTTACATGGTTTGCCTATATAGTGAATGTAGTGTCCAGAATAAAACCAAGTAGATATCTAGCCTTCGTGGTATCCATCGCTCTTTTGTCCTTGTCTTTTGCGCTAGTTAGCATGCGCTAGTCACTTCCGAGTGAGCTGCGATTCACACGACGGCCTGTGCGTCCGATCTACACTTTACCGCACAGCAACGGAAGTTGGTGCTCTGCTTTTTGTCTAGGTGTGCAGTGTTTTTGTTTGGACAGTCTCGACATAGCAGCACTGACAGATAACCAGCGTTCAAATACATAAAACCTTCCTTTTCATTTTTAATTTTCTGGCCGCCCCTTCTACGCATACCGATCTGGGCGCGCAGCACTCACAAAACATGCTCACAGCTGTCCTTGAGTTTAGCTCTGGCCAAATTCAAACCTTTTATAGAAAATAGGAAGGAAGATAATAAGCGCGGGTCTGACTCCCCTCACTTGCCGTTATGTGCTTAGGAAGTGATGTGCTACAAAACTGTGACATGACCAGTGGACAATGTAACTCATCAGTTGAAACCAGGTATCAAATTTTAATATTTTCTTTTGATAAAGCTTTCTCAGCGTTATTCTCGATCATGGCTTCATCAGGCAGTCAACAAACTTTATGTTGGTAAATTGTAATTACCATTTTTAACATTAGGACCAGTCTCAATACAGCACTCTAACTTCACTGCGGATCTTCGTGAATACTAATTTACTTCATTCCGTCTCCGTAGCGAAGTAAATATATGCTTTTTTTTTCTAACTGGCTGCTATTTATGGCTATTTATGGACAGATGATCACAGAAGTGCTAAGAGGCGCCGATATATTCATGGAGACGGTTGAAAGGCTCGCCGACAGCGGCCAGGAGACGAACGTGTGCTTTCTCTATGAGCGGCTAGCCATGGATTACGTGGGCCGTGCAGCGTTTGGCGTCGATTACAGCTTCCAGAAAGAGGGACCCAATAGAGGCATTGCCGCTGCCGGCAAGGCGGTGGTGAACGGAGTCATGAGGGGACCGCTCCATTTGTTGTGCCGTAAGTGAATGGTATACGCCTAATCTAAGATATGAAAAACATGTACATAAGCATTGGTCTACTTTGAAAAAAAAAATACTTTTTCTAATATCTGTGCAAAGTTTTTTGACAATCTGTTTATATATGAATGTTTGTCAGAAGAACGTGATCTCCATGTGTTGTTGGTTACGTCTACAAAGATAATGCGCACGGTCACAGATGTTTTTGTGCCAAATATTAAACCCTGAAAGGTTAAAAAAAGTGGCTGAGGCTTAGCTTGGTTAAGCCGGGTCAGATGCGAAGCATATTGATTGCTAAACTCGGCTTTCCATGGTTACATTTGGCTAAACTTTTCTTTCCTGGGTTAGACGTGCTTTTACACGGTTTAAACTTGGAATGCACAATGTTTTCCCATCGCATAAAACTAGGTAATAGCATGACTCGTTCATCTCTAATCTAACTGTGTTACCGACACGCACAACGAACATGTCGTCCGCCAGGCCAACGATACTCGATTGCCACTACGCGAATATGTACGCAAAGCAAAAGCTCTTAGAACACCGACGTGCTAAAGGAATCAACGATTTTGATTTCTTCGGCAGCAACACGGTCGTATGGGAAAGCCTCCCCGTAAACTACCCGTGTCCAGCCGGCTTGACGTGCACCAACGGTCGTTACGTCATCACCAAGCATGGCTGTGAGGTCACTTCATGTATACCCTTCGAGCCATATTACCGCCATGGTGGTCCTTCAATTACACCGCCAAAACCGATAAAGCGGTCCCTACGGAAACTGTACAAAACCGAATCGCGCAATTTGTTTTGTTACCTAGACAAAGAAACGATAGGTAGTGCGTACGAGCGCGTATGTGTACGTGGGGGGACGTCACCATACCACGTGGTCCGCACGGCGTGCAACCGCAGCCGACGACGCGAGCCGGTCCTCCGTATCTCTTCTGTCGTGACGTTAGCGTATCACGCGGTGTGACGTCACCATACCACGTGGTCCGCACGGCGTGCAACCGCAGCCGACGGCGCGAGCTGGACCCCCGTCTCTCCTCTGTCGTGACGTCAGCGTATCACGTGGTATGATGTAGCATTCCACATTCTTTGCACGGCGTGTAACCGTCACGAAGGGCTGTGGTTTACCTCTAGCAATATGCTTCGCATAAAAGAGATCACCATCAGTGTTTCATACCAGAAAAGTTTTATACGTTAGGGGTGAGTACGAACTTGACATAAAAATGACAGAAGACGACTATTAACAATAACAGAAAAGACAATTCGATGCTGTTTTCGAAATATATATAAGGGTGCGGGTCTGAATCGGTAGAAATCAATTTTTTAGCTTACACTGGTCACTTCCTCTTTAATAACGAAATTAAAGCATTATGTCTTAATATTTGTTTAATATCAGCCGCTTTTCGATTGATGCAAAAAGCAAGGCGCCCGTGCGCTGTGCGATGTCAGTGCACGTTAGAGAGTTCCAGGTGGTTAAATTTTCAGGAGCCCTCCACTACGGGATCTGTCATAGCCCGAGTCACTTTGCGACGTTAAATCCCATAACCCGAACCCATATCTGACACGAAATCAGTTCCGGTGTACCACTTAGGGGATGATTTTAAATTTTACGAAGCGTACTCAGGACATTTTTATATAAAAAAAACTACTACTGATTCCCGATATGCGATTATTCAAAGTTTAGCGAAGTTCGTTATAAGTATTTAGTCTAAGCGCTTTCACCTAATTATTCTTGTAACGCACAACACTTGGTAAGCAAGCCTAATGTGGCACTGAAATCTATACAATTTAGTATCAGTTGTTCGAACGTCCAATAAAAACATCCCGGTGTTTCTGAGCGGCATTAGACCAGTTTTTGAATGTGGCTATGCGGTGTGGGACGCCTAATTCCGTTCTCTCAACGGTAGGGTCTAAGATTCCTCGATGCGCACGCCCCCTCCGCAGCGCGCAAGCATCGAGGCTCCCTATAGTAAGGTCCTCTGAGCAGCGGCACCGGGCGCCAAATGGCGGGAATATTGTCAAAATAAAAAGCAGCGCATTTAAATGCCGCCATTCCCGTCGCTTCTGCGGTGCAACGAATTAATACCACTTATCGAAGCACATCAAAACATCTCTTCGAATCCTCTGAGTGCAACTTTTTTTTTATACAATCCAAAACATTCAAATAAATTACGAACATCTTTCCCGGGGTGTGCCCTCATTTAGGTTGCGTTATGTGATGTTTTTTATTCTTATTAGCCGCTAAACCAGCCGTGAACAGAGTCAAAAGGGGATGGTTTGGTAACATTTACACTGTGCAATTACTTTCACCGCAATCATTTCCTGCCTTCAGTGAGTGTATGTTATCTTTAAGTTGCGTTCAGAGACGCTTCTCAGCAACAATACCGTTCAACTAGCTGAGAGGCAACCAGTGAGGAGAAAGAAGTTGCGGGACTCTCCCGTTGAGAGAGCAGAATTACGCGTCTGGGACAGCTCGAACAAAACGCTTATGATGAGCATAAAGAAAACGAATACAAAGTTGTGAAGCCGCACTCTTCTTGCTACAATTCAGGAAGAGGGACAGTGCAAGGGTCATTAAAGGCGAGCTCAACGGAGAACCGCTTGCCTCTCGCCGAAGAAAGCTGGGGCTTAAACTATTATGTTCAATATGCTATGAAAAACAAAATGGTGTTTATAGAAGCATATATTTGACAGTGAATTACTATATCTCCCAGCGCAAAGACCAGTCTTAAACTTACCGAATATCATACACAGACTGGCTCTTATGCGTACTTCTTTGTAGAGTGGATTTCAGAGTGGAGCAGTTTGCTGCAATTTTTTCGAGCGGTGCGGGCTAGCCGTTGGCTGGAGAATAAAGAAATGTAAGCCAGATTAGCAAACGTAACTTTCACAACTGATCGAAAGGAGAAATGGCGACAAGTTGTTAGCGGATAAAGCTGACATATCTTCCCGCTGTTAATATGTGAAGACAAAATTTGTTTCTTTTACTTACGTCGTGTATATAAATTTTTCTGCGCTACATTCGGAGCCCGGGCTGGATTCATTTTCAGAACTGCGCGAATAAAACAATGACAGAGAAAAGAAACACCCAAAATATAGAGAGCGCTGACTGCCGCATTTTATTCCAGGGATTACAAGAAGTGTTTTTGTACTCAACAGCTACTACTTAACAAAATAAAACAGCGCAAAAGCAAAACACGGATGCGCTTATCTGAATAGTGCAGTTCCATTCATTGCGTTATATCGGAAAAACCTGGGGCAGCCCACGAGCAAAGTAAACCGGAAAAAAAAAAAGTAATCTCATCAGAGTGAAGTATGCGTACCCACGTGGCCTTGACGGCTAAAACACAGCACTACGAGGGATAAGAAGAGTGAGAGAAGAGAAAAAACAAAGGCAAAACAGTTAAAGCAGCTGACAAGATGTCACAGGGAAAAAGACAAGGAACCAGAAATAGAAAGTATAAACATGTCTATGCATCATTGAACAACCACCAAAGAACATGGTAGAAGGAGATGAGACAACTACAACGAAGCTAAAACCAACCTACACCAAAAGAAAACGTAATGGTACTAACAAGAAACTTGGTGCGAACCAAAATAACGTAACTAGCGCCTACCTGACATACCTGACGAATCGCGGTCGTGTTACCGTGCCTTTCTACTGAAGCATGGGCAGTTTTGGCGGATATACAGGGCTAGTCACAAGTTCCCAGGCCACGCTCTCTTCTTCTGAGCTGTATAGTTAAGCAGCTACGACAACCCCAAGTCTTAAAATATATGTGCAGGGTACAAGAAGCATTATTCTAACCACCGAGATAATTGATTTATTTAATGGGATCTCAAGGGCCAGAATATGCCGAGTAGAAGCAGAACTTGAGGCCTGGGAACTTTTGACTACCCCTGTACGTACGTCCACCACAAGACTCAGGAACATAACAAAAAAAGAAACAACAACTTTGATTTAACCTAAATCCTTGTTGACTACCTTCACTGCTCATCGTTTGACCCAATCTAGCCACCTTAGATAGCGCCGAAAGCATGAGACGAACGCTGTACTCGCCTGCCATTTTATTCAGATTATGTGACACAAGATTGTGTGTGCCATAAGACAGTGGATCGCTTTCCTCTTCGATCTCTAAGCAATTCACATTGCTCATCCTTTGAAGCAGACCATCGAAAACACAACCTGCTGCGCAGTTCCTCAATGGGCATGTTAAGTCTGTATTGCAATTCGCGCTGGGATGATTTTTCAAACGAAGAACCGCATGCAGAATGAATAATTGCGGGATTGGCCAACTTTAAACGACCACTGTCATACGGTAGAAACGGAATTTTTAATCTCGTATTGTAGGACCACCAGACATGGGGTCACGTGAAGTGCTAGTTGAAAAGGACATACTGAATTTGACTATATTCAGGAAATTCATACGTCAAGTTAAGCATGTTTTCTTCAGATTTGAAAACATTCAGAACGTTGCTGATTCGGCCAAGCTATATTTAAGATTACCAGACAGTTCTTGGCATAACGAAAAACGCGCACTAAATGAAGATCAGGAAGGCGATGTTTCGTACCCCGGTCAAAGGAACAAAAAATATGATGCAACACTGGTGTAACAGAAGACGCGATGTACACGCCCCTTTTCTGCACGTAAAACTACTTTGATTGAAAATCGCGATCGAGCCGATGTCATCATCATCAGCCTGATTATACCCACTGCAGGGCGAAGGTGCTTAGAGTCCCCTTTCTTGTGAATGAGGGTAATGTTTGCATTCTTCCGTGCTTCCGGTACCGTCGATGACACCAGGCACTGCGTATACAGGGTGGCCAGTTTTTCTAGCACGATATCCCCCCCGTCCTTCAGCAAATCTGTAGTTATCGGATCCTCTCCAGCTGATTTCCCCCTTTTCATAGTTTCTAGTGCTTTCTTGACCTCGTCCTTCGTCACTGGTGGAACGTCTGACTGTTTTTCCCTACCGCCAATCTCATTACGCTCCTGACTACTTTGGCTACTGTAGAGATCTGCATAGAACTCCTCGGCTACTTTGACTATCTTGTCCATATTAGTGATGACGTTGCCCGCCTTGTCCCTTATCGCATATATCTGGTTTTTGCCTATGCCCAATTTCTTCTTTACCGCTTTAAGGCTTCCCCCGTTCTTTACAGCATGGTCAATTTTCTCCATGTTATACTTCCTTATATCGGCCACCTTGCGCTAATTGATTAGCTTTGATATCTCGGCCAATTAGATCTGGTCTGTCGGATTGGAAGCTTTCATACTCTGCCGTTTCTTAATCAAATCTTTCGTCTCCTTAGACAGCTTACCGGTATCCTCTCTAACTATCCTACCGCCTACTTCTACCGCGCACTCAGTAATGATATCTCTGAAATTATTTTCATTGCCTCTAGGGTAATGTCGCCATCCTCAGTTAGAGCTGAATACCTATTCTTTAGCGAGATCCTGAACTCTTCTGCCCTCCCCCTCACCGCTAATTCGTTGATGGGTTTCTTTCTTACTAATCTATTGCGTTCCTTCTTCAGATTTAGGCTAATTCGGGACCTCACCATCCTGTGGTCACTACATCGAACTTTCCCGATTACCTCTACATCCTGCACAATGGCGGGGGTTGAACACATTATGAAGTCAATTTCATTTTTAGTCCCTCCGTTAAGACTTTTCCATGTCTATTTCCGGTTCTTCCGTTTGCTGAAGAAGGTATTCATGATTCGTAAGTTATTGCGCTCTGCAAACTCAACTAGTAACTCCCCCCTGCTATTCCTAGAACCAATGCCATAGTCACCTACTGCCTTGTCTCCTGCCTGTTTTTTCCCTACCTTGGCATTGAAGTCGCCCATTAGTACAGTATACTGCTTCTTTACTTTTCGCATTGCCGATTCTACATCTTCATAGAAGCTTTCAACTGCCTGGTCATCATAACTACATGTAGGTGCATAGGCCTGTACAATCTTCAGTTTATACCGCTTATTAAGCCTAATTACGATGCCTGCAACCCTCTCATTAATACTATAAAATTCATCTATATTACCCGCTATATACTTATTGACAAGGAAACCTACCCCTAGTTGTCGCCTCTCTGGTAAACCTCGATAACACAGCACATGCCCATCCTTCAGTACAGTATATGCCTCATTCGGCCTCCTAACCTCACTAAGCCCTATGACATCCCATTTCATACCCTCTACTTCCTCTAACAGCACTGCTAAACTAGCTTCACTAGCAAGGGTTCTAGCATTAAACGTTGCCAGGGTCAGTTTCCAATGGCGGCCTGTCCAGCGGAGCCAGGCTTTCTTAGCACCCCCTGCTGCGTCACAGGTCTGACCGCCGGCGTGGTCAGTTGTTCCGCAGCCGCTGGTGACTGAGGGCCGGGGTTTTATGGAGCTTATCATAGGAGGTTGAGGCCAATTACTGCACCAGGGTGGCCAACTCCATGTTCTGGTGAGGGAGTGCGTTGCCGGAGGTGTTTACCGGCATCAGGTCGCACCCCAAACCTGTATATGCAATTCCATCGACACGCGGTTTTTTTTTTTCTTTTTTTTTTGTCATCCGGTGGAGAATTGCGCGGCACCGGGATTTGAACCCCGGTCCTCTTGCATGCGAGGCGGATGTTCTACCGCTACGCCACCGCTGCACCGCTCCGATGTAAAAGTCCAAAATTTCAAGGCAGTAATCCATCGACATTCCAGCTGCGTTACGGAAGCTGCAATTACTTCGCCGTATTCTTCTGCCTGTTACCTGAGAGCTGCATACTAGGTTTCAGTTTGAATAGAGTAGAAAGTGGGTGGAGGGGGGGGGGGGGGGGGAATGTAGCGCGAAAAGAGGGCAACCGATGTTCGCTACGGGTAACAAACTGGATTCCAAGGGAAGAGAAGCGTAACAGGGGGAGCAGAAAGTTAGGTAGGCGAATGAGGTTAAGAAGTTCTCAGGAGTCAAGTAGATGCCGCTAACCACAGGAGAGGGCAAATTGGAGAAATATGGGAGAGGCCTTCGACCTGCAGTGGGTATATTCCGGTTGATGATGATTAGGAGAATAGCATAAATCATGTATATCCACTGATAAGGCCTTGGCGTCACAGGTCATATCGTTCCCCAGAGAAACGAGAAGTGGTTTTGCGCTTCGTACTAAAATCGGGTTCGGTTCCACTACTTTATTCAGATACTCTTTATGCAATCGGATTTCATTGAATGGATGCCTTTCTTTTTTCTTTTTTTTTTTTTCAAACCATCGCGCAAAAGGTGCAATCTGCCTTACGACCTCTGCCTGTGAAGAACGCGTGCACGAGCCCATTCCAGCCCTTCTTGATATTTTTTGCAAGGAAATAAAAATGAATGTTCCTGAAAGATTTTTAGCTCCTTCGTTTACCTATTCGCGCAAAATTTGATCTGGTGAAAATGCTTGATTATAGTCACGCATTGCTTTTTCTTTGAGCCTAAAATGCTGACATAACAACACAGTCGCCTCCGTTATCAACATAGGTGATTGCAGGGCCATTGTCTTTCAAAACACTGATAATTTTCTTTGGAGCGGACTTTATCTTATGGCTGTTTACGTACTGTGCCTATGAGGAAGTCGACGCCGTCATCAATGACACGTCCCTTCTGCTGATCGCTTGCGCTACGAGAAATTTGCCGCACGGTTGCCAAATTTGCGACGTCTCAGGCTTTTGGTCAAAGGAGAACTTCGGTCCTTACACCAGAACACTTAGTATGTTATCGTGGTTGATGGCATCTTGTATCCAGACAGTGCTCAATTTGTAGCTGGCACGGCTGTCGGGAGGAGGCGTCATCCTAACTTGGTGCCATAAAACTTAGCTGGAACATTCAGCCATGGTTTTCAGTCCCGCAAAGCGACGGTTTGCACCAAAGGGGCCGGGACCTTCGTAGCATAGTTTAAAGCTTTCATATAGCCATCAATTAGTGTGAAAACAGCGCATTCTTGCAATGACATTAGGTTTTGTTTGTTTAATAAGAAAGCAGCAGGAAGACACGAATAATACGAATAGCAATTTGCAATTTGGGCCTGCAATTTGGGCCTGTCCTTAAGATTTTTTTTATGGATTCAGCACTACAACTCGCATTCTCGCAAATATCAGATGCCTGAAGCACATTTGACCTTTGACATTTTCGAGGGGATTTAGGTGTCCGCAGAAACATGCGCGACAGATGCTGCGCCTTTCATTTCCTGTAAACAAATAATAAAATTCCGGTGAACTTTGATGCGTTCAACGGAACGCTGACTGTGTTCAACAAGCGGCGCGCGATGTACCGTGTGCAGCAGCAACACTCAGGCTTTCGCAAAAAGTGTTATTCGTATCCAATGCCATCACTAATAAAAGCATTAATTTAAGAAGGTTATGTCTGTAAAGCACATGCAATGAATGTCTGGAAGCATGGCCGCCTGATTAGTAGAGCAAAATAACATTTAATAATTGAGACACAGCAAACACAATCCTGTGAAACCGCCCTGCTGCTACACTATATTCCTTGATTAACTCAGTTAAACCGTCTGTATTTTTCCCCATTACATGAAAGAAACACCACTACTACGCGGCGGTTGGCGAGGATTATGTGAATGCAGCTGTCATAGGACCGGACTAATTGGACAGGTGTTGGAGAAGCTTTTGACATGCAGTTGGCGTAGTCAGGCATGGTGATGACCACTACTATTGGACTTTCAGTTTTTATTCAGAAACACAGGGTCTTGTCCGCGGCATGCATTACTTATGAAAAATGTTAGCCAGGAAGCATGGGGCAAGGAGACGATCATATAGCAAAGCGGTAATTATAACAAGAAAGCTTTTGCTGATCATGCCCGTGCGAAGCTCACTCGAGAACTCTAATAAAACAATTCTGAGGACGTTAGGGTTTGCCTTATCTGCGCTTTCCATCCTCAGGCTAGTTAGCTCTGCAAGATTCCTCTAATTGTAATATATTTGACTACATTCGCCTTTCTAGTGATATTTTCCCCTCGGCTAATAATAATTGGTTCAGAGGAAAGGAACGGCGCAGTACCTGTCACACTTGCTCTGTGGACGCCTGAACCGCGCCGTAAGGGAAGAGAATGATTGAAAAAAAACATCTCTTGCTCTTTCAAGCAAACAGATATCTTTCTTGAGTGACTTTTTGCACAGCAGGTGAACCCAGGGGTTGTTTCACGTGATTGTTTCGTTTTTGTTATATTTGTTTTTATCTATGCCTTGGAGTAAATGCTTAGGCATAGTTGTGAGTCAGCGCTTCTACTGTGGCTTCCTTGTATCTTGTCCTGTGTCTTCTTATTCAAGCTGTTTAAATTAATAATGGATGTTTCCCAGCTCGCCCAACAAAGTACCTTGGCAAACGTTCATCATGAGCTTTCTCAAGTATGTGGCTTCCATGCCACAAACTGTATTTTTTTCTCTGCTGTGAACTCTTACCGGTCTCATCAGTGTCTTGTAAACGTGTTCCTTCAGCCGAAGAGGCAGCCTCCCATTTCATGGCAGTACTGGCATGTCTCTCCTTCCTCGCTTACAACAGCAATCGAAAAGCTCCAATGTACCTGAAGTTGCTCTCTTTTTTCTCACGGCGCTGTTCTCCATTTTGGAATACCCGTCCACAGATTCGCTTCGCCGCCTGGACGTATTTTCCGCATTCTTTATGCTAGGTTTCTTTCCATTCTCAGCTTCTACTCGGCTTCTTATGGCCAATTTCTCGTTACCCTTCTCCATTTCTCCAGTTCTTTCACCAGTTCGTTCCCCGGTACATCTTTCGATTCGGCCAAAATATGAAATTATCAGCAAACAGCATTGTTCAAGGAGCTCTTTGCCTTCCCTCGGATTTCAGCGCTTTCATCAGGGGGCTCCTTTAGTTTATGCGCTTAACCATCGCTCATCCGCTCTTCTGATTAAATGACTTGCCCACGTTAATTTGCTCTTCTTGTTTACACAGAGCACATCACTAATTATGTCCCACAAGACGCACTATATGGCATCAGAGTCAGCGGGGCTGCACTTCATCATGATCATCATCGTCATCATCATTAGCCTGACTATACCCAATGCAGGGTGAAAGCCTTTCCCATATTTCTCCACTTAACCCGGTTCTGTGCTAGCTGCATCCACTTGACCCCTGCGAACTTCTTAATCTCATCCGCCCACCTAACTTTCTGCCTCCCCCTGCTACGCTGTCCTTCCCTTGGAATCCAGTTTGTTACCCTAAGCGACCATCGGTTATCCTCTCTTCGCACTACATGTCCTGCCCATGTCCATTTCTTCTTCTTAATTTCCACTAGAATGTCGGTAACTTGAGTTATTTCTCTGACCCACTCTGCACGCTTTCTATCCCTTAATGTTACCCCTACCATTTTTCGTTCCATAGCCCTCTGGGTTGTCCTCAACTTAAGTAGAACTCTCTTGGTTAGCCTCCACGTTTCAGCCCCATAGGTGAGTACAGGCAAGATGCAACTGTTGTATACTTTCCTCTTGAGCGATACCGGTAAGCTGCTAGTCATAATCTGCGAGTGCTTGCCAAATGCGCTCCATCCCAATCTTATTCTTCTTGATATTTCCTTTTCATGGTCCGGGTGTGCGGTTACTATCTGTCCTAAGTAGACATATTCGCCTACTATTTCCAGTACTTCGCTACCTAATGTAAACTGCTGTTCCTTCCCGAGGCTGTTGAACATTACCTTAGTCTTCTGCATATTGATTTTCAAGCCTACCTTTCTACTTTTTCTATCTAGGTCATCAATCATTATTTGCAGTTCACCCCCCGAGTTGCTTAGCAAGGCAATGTCATCAGCAAATCGCAGATTACTGAGGTATTCTCCATCTACCCTTATCCCTAACTGCTCCCATTCAAAGTCTCTGATTACTTCCTCTAAACAAGCTGTGAATAGTACTGGTGAGATTGTGTCTCCTTGCCTAACACCTTTCTTTATGGGAATTTTGTTGCTTTCTTTATGTAGAACTATGGTTGCTGTGCAGCCACTATATATATCTTCCAGCACTTTCACGTACGGCTCGTCTACCCCCTGATTTCGCAATGCCTGCATCACCGCCGAGGTTTCAACTGAGTCAAATGCTTTTTCGTAATCAATGAATGCTATGTATAAGGGCTGGTTATATTCCGACCATTTTTCTATCACCTGATTGATGGTATGGATATGATCGATAGTAGAGTACCGTTTCCGAAACCCTGCTTGATCCTTTGCTTGATTGCAGTCTAAGGTTGTCCTGATTCTATTAGCGATTACCTTAGTAAATACCTTATACGTAACAGAGAGTAAGCTGATTGGTCTGTAATTTTTAAGGTCCTTAGTGTCCCCTTTCTTATGAGCTGCTTTTAGCCACGCCAAAAGCATATTACTGGCTTCGATGGCGGAAAATGTTCAACATAAAATTTTTTCCTTTTTATCATGCGACAGAAAGCACCACCATGCTGGGGCCTGTGATGAAGCCGGTGTGCTGGATCAACATGCTTCTCGGCACCTACGCTTCGATAGCTGTGACGAAAGAAACAGCGAAGGTGATCGAACTGAGAAAGAGACATCCCGAAGTAAGTGCCTCAATATGAGTTCAACGTTAAACGAGATTCTTCAATTACCTATCGCATTTACTAATCTGATAAAAAAATTAAGCTAGGGGAAGCTTTTCACAACAAAGTAAGAAAGAGAGTCGAATTCGCGCAAGTAATTCATTGCCTTTCAATCCTTTTAACTTTCATTGTAAGTGGTAGCACAATGGGAAGAAAGACCAGACCAACTGCCACGCATGCGTTAATTCCAGTTTTTGAGCATAAAATGCAGTGAAAAGTCCTCTTGTGCATTGCATAAAATTTTTGGTACTTAATTATTTCGGCAGAATGGTCACATGGTGAAGCCACCACATATAATATTTATTTATTTATTTGTTTATTTATTTATTTATTTATTTATTTATTTATTTATTTATTTATTTGTTTGTTTGTTTATTTATTTATTTATTTATTTATTTATTTATTTATTTATTTATTTATTTATTTATTTATTTATTTATTTATTTGAAATATAAAGGCACAGTAGGACATTACATATGGAGGGATATGGAAGCAAAGCAAGGTAAAACACAACAAGGTAGGAGATGATGTTACGAGGGTACGGGTAAGAAATGGCTTGGCAAGTAATCTTTACACAAAACTAGGAAAAGTAAGCAGGCAAACAATATTTCAAATTAATAACAGAGGTATGAAAAGAGACACACATGCAACGATTTCGGACAACAAGATTTTAAAAGCATGTAACAGTGCATGTCTGAAACTACAAAAACAGATCATGAATGCCGAATACAAAAGCAGAATAGGATGGTACAAAATATATTTGCCAACTCACCGACTCAGCCACACAGGAGTCCCTGAAAGAAGCAAGAAAAAAAATGCATACATGTAACGACGAAACCACACAGTTCGACTTCAATGCGTCTAGAAAACTAGCAACGCTGCTTGGAACGTTGGTACCTCTATCAGAACAGCGATATTAGACGGCAACTCATTCCATTCATTTATTGCCAATGTTAGTTGTGATTTTTTGTATTTTTGTTCGTGCGAAAATTGGGCAGATTTTGTTTGTGTGATCAAGGCAAAATGGGACGTGAGAAGCAGGAAAAAGATGGGAGCGCGCAAATTCTTAATCGCTATGGAATAAGGGTTGAAAATATATAATTGCGCAAATTGCATTCGGGAAGCGAGCAATGGTGAGTGCAAAATTTCTTTGATTGGTGATATGCTCCGAAATCTTTAGGATGGTGGTGTAATGAACCTAGTTGCTTTGTTATGACAGATCACAGGAAAGCCTCTCGAACGCCCGTCCCGAACCCCACGAAAATTTAAGAAGACAGAAAACATTCCGAGAGCACTGAAGATTCTGCACTGGAGAAATCAGTAACCCTGGGCGCTGCTGCTGCTCACGGTATATCGCGTGCCCTTTGTAGATATTTCACACTGCGCAAATTGCGATACAAGCTACATCGTTGACGACATTGTGCAGCAAGCTGCACATATTCTATCATTTTTTTAAGGTGAAAGCATTTCTAGTCTCATGATGAAAATCTCGCGTCGGCGAAATTTGTCAGCCAGATGTATTAGCGAGATTCTGCGAGTGACAAATACTGCGCCTTTTTATATAGCGCCGTTGAACTCTGATACGTTCAACGGAACGCTGGTTGTGTCCGACAAGGGGCTTGCGATTTATCGTGTACAGCGGAAACATTCCTTTACTCTAGATTCGGCAGCGCTCCCGGAAGTTTTTTCTATTTTTCTTCGACAAAACGACACTTTACACAATTTCTGATCATTTTTCACCCGCTTAATCGCCTCATTTTTCGTTCATCTTGTAATACGTCCAGTTCCGTTTTTTTTTTTTTTTCGGCTCATGCATGTCGGTAACGTCACTTTTGATTTTTCGGCTCATTCACATCGAAACGCGTCTACTTCCGCTTTTGTTACTTCACAACATGACGTCACATTCCGACGTCGACATAACTCACTATTCTGACGGCCTCATAGGTCACATGACCCAAAGTGAGGTACCACGTGACTGGAAGTAAGGTTTCATGTGATCACTTTGGACATCGCCGTTACTCCAGTTGGCTATTTCGACGACCGATTGACTTAACTGGCTCTAATTAACTAATTACTCCACATGCACCAAATGTTTTCCCTACACCATTCACTTTTTCTTATCACTCTTCACTACGACGCAATCATGCCGACAAAGATCTGGTGTCAAACTCCTCAAACATAGAATGGTTACGCATTGAACGTAAACTAATAAAAGGTGAAGCCTGTAAAACCGCTTAGTCTTTGAGGCGGAGATAATAGTGACAGCAGGAAGATTCATGTCGGAACCAAAAAGCCTGGCTCTTACTTTATAGAGATCAGAACAGGCAGCTAGAACACTTATAAGTAGTCATCGTAGTATATCTCAGTCGCTTGAGGGATATCACTACTGTTTTGTTTATATGTTCTAAAGCACTTCGCATTTGTCGAACCATACAATCGAGCTGCAGTTCAGGCAAAGGATGGTAAGGCATCCCGCTGCAGCATTTTTGACATTGTTAACTATCTGATTAATCCATTCTGCTTGTGAAAGCCATGTTGTCCAAAGTATAAGTCCTGGTGCTATTTATTTTGTCTGGTCTTATCACGCACAGTTATGAAACGTAAAATGTACCATTGTTGTAAGCTTTCATATGCTTTAGTTAAATATCAGCTGATGCTAGTATAACACCTAGTTTTGCCATGATGACTGTATTACGATTTAAATTGCTTTTTACAGTTGCGAAAGCCCGACGTTCTCCAGAATTTGCTGGATGCCGAATATCAGGAGGAAGACAACGCTATAAAAAGTGGAAATACGGCTGGTAAGATTACTCAGAAACTCAGGGAAGGGCAAGATCTATGGTCCTCACGACAGCAGCGTCGACATATTTTGACATCCTAAGAGTACACACTTGTCTTTTATGAAATTTGTAAACTGCACGCGGCCTATATGCTATTGAAAGTCAGAAACACTGACCATGCTACCTGCAAAAGTGATATTTTCAAGAGCATGTAATGATTGGGGTGTTGTGTGGCGCCTTCCTAGTCTGGCTGTTTCTTGTAGTTCACCTTTCTGCAGCAAACGACTAGGTAGTAACAGGTTTCTTTTACTTCGCCGTGCAGGGATGTGTAATTTTGTGATAAATATATGCTTTCGGGTGAAGATGTATTTCAATATTACAGGGCAAAACTTGTTGCACGTTTCTGGGACCATAGAGGCCCGAAGCAATACCACGAGTAAAACTCATAGTGGAACAACAGTTGGACCTACCGCCGCCATTTTTTGTGAAAGCCCATGAAAACATGCACACTTTAGAAGTGGGTTTCAATAGAGAGGTTTAGTCGAGTGTACGCAGTAAGCGACCGTCCGTATTCACTGCTTTGCGTGCGCTCTTAATGTCGCGAACACGGCACATTTAGTTGGCCGTGCCCAACGTTCTTAGATAGAGACAGTTGGAAAACTACGCG
This sequence comes from Amblyomma maculatum, assembly GCF_055883805.1. Taxonomy (NCBI): domain Eukaryota; kingdom Metazoa; phylum Arthropoda; class Arachnida; order Ixodida; family Ixodidae; genus Amblyomma; species Amblyomma maculatum. The sequence goes on along the minus strand of NC_139347.1, from coordinate 73,703,807 downwards.
GTGCGAAGCGGTTTAAAACGATCGCCGGTCCGGCGTGAGTTGATCGCAAAGTGATCGCAGCGCCCCTCTCCCTTGCTATGGTAGATGGGTGAATCAGTTGAGCTAATACACATGCTGAAATTTTAAAGTACTACTAACCCTCTTCTTTCAGCAATCCAGCACAAAATAAAATTGCGTTTGCGTTTTCTAAACACATCTTTGTATGACTAAAACGCCACCGTGTTTTCAGAAGTATCTCAAAGGCAGGAGACGACACGCTTGAGCAGCGTCTGTAACCTCCTTGCTTCAGACGGCTCAGTAGACGTGGTGGCTTTCATGTGCGTACAAAAGTGTGTTAAAAATTGCAACGCAATTTATTTTCTGTTGCATTGCTGAAAGAAGAGGGTTAGTAGTATATTAAAATTTCCACCTGTTTATTAGCTTGATGGCCTCACCCAGAGGAATCGCCCACAACTGGCGTCCAACGTGGCGCGCCAGTTGTGGGCAATTCCTCTGCCCAAGCGATGCGCAAGACAAACACACAGCGGGCCGTGTAATAAACATCTTTAACCTCACGTCCGAAAGTCCATTGTGGTGCGGGAGGTCATCGGGGTCGTCGTCTCGGAGGGAAGGCAGCGATCAGCCAGGAGCGAAAAGCAGGAGCGAATAGAGCGAGACGACGGCGTGCGCCTTCCTTTATACCCTCGCGCGGGACCGGTTATCCCGGGAACGAGCGGGGAGAGGGAAGGGTTAGGCGGCGGCGCATCGGTAGCCGCGGGAACTTTGAATGTAGCTGGCGCGGTCCCCACAATATAAAGACCGTGTACAGTTACAAGCAAGCTCTATGCGCATGTTAACGTATTCCTTAACATCTAAAACGAAGCGGTTGCCACATGGACAAGATCTGCTGTTTGACACTGAAGATCTTGTCTTAATAGAGCAAGAAACAATAGGAGTGGATATCACAGGGAATATAAATTCTTGGACTTTGTGTTTGCAACACGAATGCGAAGTTGATCAAATATGAAAGCCGATGCAATGTTAGGCGTGACTTCAGCGCATGCCATTTGTTTATGATAAGCTATTTGCCAGGTTACTTTCCAACATTGAGGAATTTAGGAAAGCTAACCCTGAATTATTTGGGTTTTACAGGTGGCACATCGAAGAGCCGTGCGATGACCACACAGGAAGTGCTTGTGAATGCTGGCGCCTTGTTCGTGGCAGGGTAAGAAAGCCAAAGTCGAAATGAAATCACTAAAAAATTATCTGGTAACACTTTTGCCTGCTCGTTTCAGCAGCCTCCTCTCTAAATAAGAACGCTGAAGCTTATAAAGCAATTTGAATTGCATAAAGTATACTGCGTTTATTAAATGAGCTACAATTTCTTGCTTGAGTGTACTGTGATTCAAAAATTAACCTCGCAATGTTCTGCTCTGTCGGCTTTACTCTATTTACATATACAGACTCGATACTTATCGGTCATCGTTTTTTGTGTACTTTCGCTTTTACTCATGTCCTGTTCTACTAAAACAATATGGCTTAAAATCAGTGCGCATATATTTTATATCAATTGAGATTCATTGCTGACGATGAATATTTCCTTGTGTGTCAATGAAACTCCCAAATTGAGTTTAAAGGCAGTCATATCCCTAGCATACATAAAAACTGAACTTCTTGATGCCACAGCGCACCAATATAGCGTGCTATCATCGAACGGAAAAAAATAATGCTCCCTAATTTCATGCTAACAATGCTGATTTTGCCGATTATGGCAGGCACGAATCGAAAAAGTGTCCTCTGATAACAGTACATGCAATCATGGCTGCAAGATATGAGCGATTTTTTAGCAATTGGAGTCTTTATTGGAAATTTCCGGCAGCATGACGTGTGCGAATCTGTTTTGGGGGTTTCTTTAGCACCACACTACACTCCAAAGGTACCAACAGTAAAAAAAAATAACAAAAATCATATTGCTACAGATGAGAAACGTGCTTAACGTATAGTCAGAAAAGGTTGTCATTTTTAAAAACGATGTAGAAACTAGGCATTAAAAGGCAGTCTATGTTAACTATGTTACTAGAGACTAAAAAAGAGGTAAACTGATTCTGTTTTAAATGTAGACACTCATTTGCAGATACAAAACAACAGCAACGGAATTAAGTTACATTACGTACCTTTTGGCTAAACACCCGGAGGTTCAAGCTCGAGTTCGAAAAGAAGTCTGGGATGCTGTTTCCAGCAATTCAAGTAGTAACATATTTTAAGCACCTGCATTCTAGATAATGATGCGTTACGTTGCCATTGTTCTAACTCATGTTTGATGCATGCATCATTCATACATTCTGTAATCCTAAGGGCGTCCTGCTTGAAAGCACTGTCTTTTTGTCATCGTGAGAGGACATGAACCGAAATGACTATTTTCTTCATTAAAATTGAGGGCATAACCAGCTGATGTAGGATGCGGTGCTGAACAACCAGTCTAGAAAGCGTTTCCTGTACAGCACCTGGTAGTATTTCCTGCTTTCCTTATTTTTTAATATCTTGACTTGATCAAAGCTGTAAAGGCAGCTTGCATGCAACAAAGGTTAACTCTGCAATTATAGAAATTGTGGCAGTGTACGTCTTAAGATTTTTTTATTTACTGGGAATCTGCTGAATTGTGTCAATGTATTAAAAGGAAAGATTTACGTGTATAGGGATAAATATTTGACAATTCTAGAGCTCAGGCGATAAGGAAAAAAAATTGGAAGCAGAAGGGGGCTGTGCTGTGAAAGTGCGCTGCTCACTTCTGAACTGCGGCTTTGCTAGGCGGTGTGTTTCAATATCATTTGCAATCCGTCTTGTAAATGACGTCTTCAAGAGCATGTTATGTACACAAGATGCATCCTCCTTCCGTTGTACATGTCTACATAACACTCCAGGCTGTCTTTTTAAATATTTTGGATTTAGAGCATCCCTTATGGTAAAAAATATATCCGGCACTGGCGCGTTGAGCCTGCACCTTTCAGGCTTCTTGCAGACAGACAAAGTGCACCTCCAATCTACAAGCTTTCACCCGCTACCATAACGGGCATGCAGAAATGGATCCTCCAGAAGTCTTCACTCATTCCCGACCACAACACCACTAGAAGCTTCCCAATTCCAGAAAAGCGTGCTGAAAAAAGCATGGATTCAACGATTCAAATGGATTGTCTAGACGTTTAAGGTGTGTCATATAGGCAGTGGAAACGCGAGGCAGACTGTAACGCTAACGACAATACACCGCCGCATGAACCGCATTGAGCGCCCACGATATTTTCTTCTATCTCTTGCATTTTCTTGATTTTCAAATATAGGAAGACATGGATTATGAAGCCTTGACGAGGAAAATGCCTTATTTAGGACAAGTCGTCAACGAAGCTCTGCGCATATACCCGGTTGCGACATTGTGAGTATCGTCCTCGCGTGTTCCTCACGATGAATGCATTAGAGTCCCATCGACTTTCCTATTGCTCGTATCTACTTTCTATCACTCCCGAATAGGTTTTCAACGAGAAGGGCTGTCAATGACTTCGAATACAATGGCGTAAAGTACAAGTCCGGGACGTGCATTATGTCACCAACGCTGCAGATCCACAGGGACGCTCGGTACTGGTCACACCCGCTGACCTTCAACCCGGACAGGTACGACGCACGGCGCACGTCACAGCGATGTGCCTCTTTTAGGACTATTCAGCCGGTGATTAGGAAATGAAACCGCTTTTGGGGCAATACGAAACGCATACGAGAAACTGACTTGTCTACTACATTGAGAGTGGATGCTGTAAGTGGTGAGAAATGTAATATGTTCTTGAGATCGGGTTCCGCCATTTGCGCAAGAAAAGAGTGATTGTAGATGTATTGAACAGACATTTTCTCCATGAATATAAACTCACTCCGGTGAAGCGTACCTTCAATCCAGTGAAAAACGAAATTAACAGAAAAAGGTTTTGTAGTCCCACTATTATTTTCGCGCCAGTTTTAAGCGCCTACGTCTAGGGACAACAGAAAGTATTATAAGGACAACAAAATGTTCACCACAGCAAACACTACACATATATATAGAGTACACAAAATTACCATGGAATAAACTGCAGAAATAAAAACGTTCAAAATGGGAACAAAAAGTCTGACGTTACAAGAGAACTGCAGATTATCTTGCTACATTGTTGTGCTGTTTATTCGACAGGGATGTAAAATTTCTGTCTTTGCACGACAGATTCGCCCCCGAAAAAATAGGTAGCTTCCACAAGATGGCGCACCAACCCTTCGGAGTTGGACCCCGAAACTGCGTCGGGATGCGAATGGCCACGATGGAAATCAACTGCACGATTGCCCGGCTGGTTCAGCGTTTTCACCTGGAACTGGGACCTTCGCAGGGAGAGGTACGTGAACCACTCAGAAATTCAGGCCAAAATATTTTAACAAATAGTCGGCCCGTAACGGAGATTTGAGAAAATTATCTATGTCATTGTTTACTTGTATGTAAGTGTGAATTGCATTTCGGAAAAGTGCTAGATCTTCTAGGACGTCTCATTAGGTTGAGTGCCACTGATGCAGCAGCCCCCTTCTTTATCTGCTTAATATGCGTGCGCCTTAGTCCGCTTTTCTTCTTCGAGTCAGGCATTTCCTGGAATATTTTTCAGTTTGGGGAGCCTGTGTCATTACCGCTTTTGGTGGCGCACATTTGACAGGCATTGTGTTTGCTTTAGACATATTTCACAGCGCTCCTTAGTTTAAGCGGTTTTTTACCACTTATGAGGGGTCCTCTACGCTTCATGAACTCAAGAAAATGAGCAACGTCGTTTTCGAACCATCTTTATCTTCTCCTTTGATAAGGAGGCACAATTTCCTACATGAACTTATTTGTATGCATCTGCTGTCGAGAATTCTCGCTAATATTCGGGATACAGTGGTCTACACTGGAACGGTATGAATCACATAATTATTTATATTTTTCAAAGTACTCTTTCACCTGCGCTCGTTTTGTGTTTTGCACACACTGTCTCAATGCTCTAAATGGCTTGAGAAGAAAATACTAAAATGTAACCGCTCTGCAGAACAACAGCTCGTCTTGTTCCCTCAATACGCTTTGCCGCTATGGACTTGGGGCCACTCGAGCCACCGGAAATGAGCTACTGCACAAGCACAGAGGGAGTCTTTGTTCAGCAGAGCAAATTCCCATGCCATGTATAATGATGAATGAAGGTAGCACAGCGCATACCTGGATAAAAGTATGCTCCGAGAGAGTCATCACAAAGCGCTCTTTAGTAAGGCGTACATATTCAGAAGAAAGTATAACACTCAACTATCTACTTCAATGTAATCTGCTGTCTTTGTCAAAAGTTCGGAGCCGAGGGGATTTCATTACGATTCATCCCATGGGTCCGTAATTCCACTCTCTTTTCGATACCTCCCAAATGTAAGAATATATTTCGTCCTGTCTTCTTTGGCTGGTAGGGCTTCCACGAATGCTTACCCGGCCACACCACTTGGCTTTTAAGGGAACCCCCTGAACTCTACACTTTTGTCAAAGGTTGTTCATAAGCATTCGACGACAATTTGGCAGAGAAAACAACCGCGAAATATTTGCAATTGGTCGTTTTGACTCTCAACAGTGCTACGATAAGAAAAGTGTTGCGTCGCTCTGTTGCCATTGTTTTTAGAGAGAGCGACACAGTTCAGGGGTTTGTGCATGTTATGCTTCATTGCAAAGAATCCCTAAAATATTTCCGCTAGCATTCAGAACGGTGGAGTAAATGCCAATCAAATCCCTCAAGAAGAGAAAAAGTCTGCACAGGCACTTAGCACAACCTACATGTATGATGGCGAAGCTGGCTCACCGGATCCACTGCCACGGTGCTTGTTCCCCACAATTCCTCCTGCGGCGCGCGCCACCGCGTTATCGGTAGCGCAATGCCATTTCTACTATTTCTGCTTCTATTGCGGCGCCCTCTTCACTCATCCTCTTCCTCTGCCGACATCCGCCGCACTTGGTCAAGTGATATGTTGAGGTGATAATTGTATACAGTTGTACTGTACGTCGCCAGTTCGAACATCTATCGCTAACTGGCCCCCAGCTTAACTAGTAGATGCGTGATGAATGGGGAAAGAAGTGTATGCCACCGGCCCACAACGCTGCCACGGAATGACTGCCCTAATTTTGGTATGAAAGAATGGAAATCTGGTGCCACATAGAGGCCCGTTAGTGATGCCGCATGCCGACGCCATCTTTTTGTGCTCCGGCGTTTGTTGACACCGCCAACCACAACAAGATGGCCCCATCGGGGCCATCTTGGCCCCGATGCTACAACGCTACAACGCTACAACCACAACAGATGGCCCCAATGCTACAACGCACGGGAACGCGCCTATTCGAACAGGCCTGCATCGACCTCGTCTCCCTGGAAGAGCAGGAGTGTCCGTGGCGTTGGAGCACCCATTTCATTACTGTGAGAAGTGGCCGTGTGACAGTTGTAGTTGTTGTTGTTGTTGTTGTTGTTGTTGTTGTTGTTGTTGTTGTTGTTGTTGTTGTTGTTGTTGTTGTTGTTGTTGTTGTTGTTGTTGTTGTTGTTGTTGTTGTTGTTGTTGTTGTTGTTGTTGTTGTTGTTGTTGTTGTTGTTGTTGCAACTGTATGAAGAAGGAAAAGGAAATGGCTGCTGCGATATTAATGGTATGATGTGAGCAGCGCGTGTGAGGCGCGTTACTTGCTTCCTCCGCATACCGCGCAAAACCCGGGATGTTAGTGACTGCGCCGGATTTCCTCGTGTTGTATGTGTTTGACTCTGCTTGGCGATGGTAGTTGTATTTATGTCCTATTTGGTTGTTTTAATGAGGGAAGACAGTCCCTTGTAAGTTTCTTTAAGTACAATTTTCTTTACATAGCAAGAACAACCCCAGGCGGACTTTCACCTAGTGGTGCTGTTAATGATTTTGCCTTAAAATTCGCTGACGGCGTCATGAGTGATGCCACTCCGGCTTTCTACTCCTCTTCACCAACACTATAATTGCGTCGGAAGATGGCAACGCACAACACACCATGGAATTTTCTATTGAGGATTCTGGTCTTCCTCCCTTAAAGAAATAGCTAAACCCGAGCATGCATTTGATCAGTGTACTCTTGTCTAATTCTTAAACATTTTATGTTGTCTTGAAATATTATTTGGTGGCTACATCCTTGATAACGTTTTAAGATGGGATAGCGTTTCCTTGGCATTGCTTTGTTCGAACACTACTTCACTCCTGCAAAAAATAAACGGTTCATTTATCGAAGTAAGAGAAGCAATTCGAGCAGCTGCGATTGATAATGTTATTGCTTTAGTTTATAAGCGAATATTCGTTCGGATCCCTGCTTTTTTTTTTCTCATTAGTTCATGCTGGTTTGCAGGGTTTCCTCCGCATTGGTTCTTGTGCTGTGGTCTCAAAACCCATGGTTGGCCCTTGGATTGTATTTCGCCGGCTCTGAATTTCGAATGAGGACGGAAAAGCGAGCTGCATACTTGACGACCAACAACAGTGTCGCTATCGGCCAAGAAGAAGTTTGTGTCGGCTGTGCATTCGTCACCTGTCCAAATACAATTCTAAAAGTGTTGTCGCAAAATAGTAGTTGTATGTAGCAGAATAATGAATTTCAGTCTTGGGGATCCTACTAGGGGTGTTTCCTTGATTGCCCCTTATCTGTGCAGTATGCACTACAATGTTGCTAGTTAAATGGATTTATTTCGTTACAATGAGATGTTTGCGAAAGAAAAAGTCTTCGACATGATTGTGCTGTAATAAAGAACAAGCATGCTTCTTTATTTTTTGAACCTGTCTCTAGGCATGAAATTTATCAATGGTTAGAGACCTGAAGAGCAGTACCTTGTGTGATGCGGATAATATCCAAATACGTCCAGTTAAGCACGTAACCGACATTATTGCTACCATTAGAGCACATATATAACTTATGTGTCGAAACTGCCACTTTTCCCTCGAGAATGCAGATCGCTAGAGTGAGAGTCTTACAGAAAAAAAGATGATAAAAATAACCTTGGGAACTATCGACCAATTAGTATTTTGCCTATCTTCTCAAAAGTGTTGCAGAAACTGATCCTTAAATGAGTAGAAAGCTTTTTAAATAAACACAGTGTAATCACCGACTGCCAATGTGGCTTCAGGAAAAACCATTCAACAGAACTGGCCCTTCTGCACCAGAACGATTATATATTAAAAAACCTTAAAAATAGAAAACTTGTCTTGGGAATTTTTTTAGAATTTAGAAAAGCATTTGAGTGCATAAATCACAGCATCCTGCTTCGAAACCTTGAATGTTTCGAAGCAGGTTCAAATAAATAAAGATAAGTCAACTCTGCTAAGATTGTCCTGCGGGGTACCCCAAGGGAGTATTCTGGGACTATTGCTAATTAACCTATACATTAATGATATAATAAGTGCGGATACGAATGCTCGGTTCATTATTTACGCTGATGACACCAGTTTGTTTTTATCTGGCGATGCTAGTAACAGTTTAATATGCAATGCGAACGTATGGAAAGAATACAAATATGGTCCAGTAAAAATCTCCTCTCTGTAAATACTGTAAAATCAAAGGCAATACTTTTCCACCCAAAAAACGAAAATTGCTGTGAGCTCGAACAGCTATTCTATAACAATGAACAGATTGAAATAGTAAGGTCATTTAGGTCGCTTGGCGTAATATTCACTCGGATATGTTGTGGGTTGACCACATAACCCATGTAGCCTTAAAACCATCTAGAGTCATCGGATTTATGTCGCGTTTTAGAAGTTATCTCCCGCAAAAGGTAAAATTGTTGCTTTTCTATGCATTATTTCACTCATATTTAAACTACTGCCCATTAGTGTGGGGCACCGCTACACATACAAGTCTGAAAAAAACTAGCTCTTCTTGAAAAGCGGGCCCTCAGAATTGTTTACAACCTGCCATACAGATACTGCACTAAATAAATATTTTCCGGGAATAAGTTTATTGACGTTTTCAATATTTATCCTTACAGACTTCTGCGCACACATATGATAGAAAAGCGAAAAAGCGTGACCAACATATCAGACATAGCCAACATTAAGTTATTTCAAGGTACTTATCCACGCCGTTAAAGTCAACATTGGGTATTGCCGCCCACGAGAACAAACTATGGACGCCAAATGATTGCATTCCAACTCCCATTACTTCTTAACAAACTAACTGATGCGAACGTAGAAATAGAATGCATTAGCTACACTTACCTTCTCGACGTCTTTCTCTGCGAAACTTTCCTGTCTTTTCTTTCTTCAGGTCCATTCATTATGCATGTGTATATATTGATTTGTATAATTAGTGTTTTATAAACGCGGTTTTGGTTACAATAATTGTTGTTTCGATTTGTTTTCTGTTTTTAAGCGAACTGCTTTTTCATGCTTACATTGAAGTGAACTTTGTTTTTATTTCGCACTCACTTTGCTATGGTATGCTACAGTTCGCAGATGAGCCAACGTTTCGACAAGTGGACTTGTCTTCGTCTTTGCTATTCTTCTATATGATGCCGTCGCATGCCGCTGCTCACTTTCTGTAAAGGGGGTGGGAACTTAGTCAAGCTTTAATCGCTTTTATTCCCACCTCCTCAATCAATTTACGGTTATGGAAATAAATATTGTTATTATAAGCCAACTTATTTGCGGGACACAGAGCATAAGGAATAGCAGGTATGAAGAGGAAGAACTACACCTATTTGCCATGTTTATGACCGATGATATTGCCCTAGAATAGGGGTTATTGAAGCATGTTAACATGGTTTACTACATATGTTTATGCTCTGTAGTAAATCCATCTGACATGTTACGCTAAACACTTAACATTTGGCACCTCAAATAATAAACCACGTTTAAGAACAAGTTTGTTTGAACCAGTTCTGTTGAACAGCGCTTCATTGCTGGAAATTTATGTAGTATCATATCTGTACAAAAAAATCAAAAGCCTCTCTAATTAATATGCCTCCGCTCTGCACTGTCGAGACACCGCTGCAGGCGAACCTGGGGCTCATCATGGCATCACAGGCTGCTCGTAAAATGTTAATGTTGAGACACGCATACAGCGCACCACTAAAAACAAAGGCTAAGCAGCTTGTTAACGTGCATTCTGCAGTAGTAATCTTGAAGCTACTACGGAGGCCATTCTGACCTCCGTCGTGAGAGAGGTTGCGCAGTAATGTGTAGCATAACGCAGGTTTACCTCATCTGTATTGTCACTTTTCACTTTCTTTTCGCTTGTCGCCCAGAGTATTTTCTCTTGTTTTCTTGGTTTAACCAGCTGTACTTAACAACCTAACGCCATGCCAGTGAGCCACTCTGTACGCATTACCGCGGGTTTGACAACTCTTGGTGAGCAGTAAGTGCTCCTGTTACTCTAACAAGCAAGTGGGTTTGAGTACCTCTTCCTATGTCAAGCATTTTCTTGTGCGTGCATTAATGGCGAGAGCTATTTATTCTCCGCATTCTGACTATGTTCACGGCGCTCCTGGTGCTGCGTAACAAGCATTCTCAAATGTTACCAAGGGTTCAGCTTCGGAACAAAAGCGAGCTGGTAAGTGTAGTGTCTCTAACCCGTATTTAGCCAAATGCGAATGTTATGTCGGCAAGACTGCACAGAAATAAATATGGCGGCTTAACCAACCACGACAAAGAAATAGGATGAGCAAAAAGGGTCGATCACTTTAGAAGAGATCACAGGAAAAGTGATCGTCCCTTTTGCGCGTCCTATTTCTTTGTCCAGTAAAAACCAACTCGCTCAACAGCAAGTTATAATTACCCAACAAGCCATTATCGGCGTCACACGCAATCTGATCACTCTGAACCTACCTGTGTTTGTGGGAGCACTAAAATAGTCTCAGGAGTGTTATTTTGTCTTTTGTGAGTTCGAAACAGACGATCTGTCTGTCGTATCGTACCTCAGTTAACAGCGGCAGCAATCGACAAGCAGCCATCACGAGCATTCTACATGTGCTCCAACACTTCCGACTTTCGACTGTCGCGCTACCGATGACAGTAATATTGGTCATAAATCGACCAAATGCATAGAAACTTTCGAGAACTTTCTTTTGGCCTAAGATATCACGTCAGACTAGGGGAAGTAAGCGCGCCTTCTGCGTTACGTCGGGGAATCTTTCGCTCACTCCCTGACTGCATCAGGCAAGCTGCAGCTACAACAGCCACAACACACAACACAGACCGCGCAGAGATTATGGACACCGTTATACAATGCCGCAGAAATGGATACACACGACTCTCTTCGCGAGTGCATTTAACATTTCTATCTACACGTTTAGTGAAGCTCAAAAAAACGTTGGTGAGTCATTGGTCACCTTCCACGCCCGACTCCGGCAACAAACTTGACACTGCAGCTTTGAAAACGTAGACCTTAAAGTAAAATATCAAATGATTTCTCCAGAACATCGTCTCGCTTCCGAAAATAAGCTCTGCTTGCTTAACTTACTTCGCTTGATATACCTAAAAAAGAAAGAATGATCGAAAAATGCTTGCTCGCTTCCCAATATTTCTCTAAAATGTGCCTTCGATTTAAGTAGCTGAGTACCGCAAATGTAGTTTAATGCGGTTTCATGCGTAGCCATGTAGGACTATTTCAGCCCATCGTGCCTAAGCACCCAATCGACAGATGCAGTTCACCCTCCCACCCATGCAAGTCCGTACAGGAACAATTAGGAGACAGGAAAAACGAACCGTCGGACTTCGATAGCGGAATGCGTGACCGGAATGCTGAGGTCAAGCATTCCGCTATCGAAGTCTGATGGGTCGTTTTTCCTGTCTCCTAATTGTTCCCCTACGGAACCCGCATGGGTGGGAGGGTGAACTGCATCGGTCGATTGGGTGCTTAGGCACGATGGGCTGAAATAGTCCTCCATGGCTACGCATTAAACCGCATTAAACTACATTTGCGGTACTCAGCTACTTAAATCGAAGGCACATTTTAGAGAAATATTGGGAAGCGAGCAAGCATTTTTCGATCATTCTTTCTTTTTTTGGCGGGAAAGAAAACAAAGGGGCGATGCAGTTAGAGTTAAACTGCCGGCAAGGCATAGGTTTACACGCTGGACAACATCGGCAAACTGCACTTTTCGAGTTCCATGCCTTGTAATTATTTTTAGTAAAAACGGCAACAGAAGCTCCGCTTTATACTACACCAGCCGTCGCGGGGCGTGGTTCGACTCAATGGTATCGACTTCGCAGTGTAACGTACTGGCCTCACCAGGCTACAGCCCCACCAGGATTGTTTCGAGCGCTCGAGTGGGCAGCTGCGGAGCAAACGAAGCGACATTTTGCAGCAAGTACTGGGTTACATAATGAGTTTCCGGACTAAAGCAAAGCTGCACTGAAACAAAAGCAAGTAACGAGTACATTGCCCTTAGCACAGCTGTTTGCCTCTATTATTTGTTCCGCACCAGACCGCTCCAGCGTCAGTCATAGAGAAATCATGCACATGCAAGGGCGTTGCTTACTCAACTAAACCAACGGCAGCACGTGGAAATTACCAGAGTTCCGTCACCCGAATTGAAAGGAATAAAGACGGCGATCGAAAGAGAAATCATCGAGAACTATTTTAGTCTTCGACATCATTCAATATTTTGCAAATCTTTTACTTGTCTCTAACAACGCAGCAAATAACACGAGACGTACTCTCTTTTTCCCCCGCTTTGTTTGAGAAAAAATAACCATAAATCATATAATTAGAAATTGTTGAGCCCGTCTACCTCCTGGTTCCTAGGAATGAAATAGCGGCCAGTGATGACCCGGACATCCAATTCCGAGTCGTGGGCCTGTGTCACCTAGAATCTTCATGGTCTTGGACGCATATGCTTCCTACCAACATCTTTTCTTTCCTCAGTAAAGCGTGCGTTCTGTTTTCATTGTTTCTTTTCCGTATGCTGATATGAAGTTGTAAGCGGTAGCTCTTTAGCTGGATGGAATGCGATATTGGTCATACTATATGAGTATCATATATTTTTTATTTCTTTTTATTTGCGCTTCACACAGTGTTTTCCTGCCACACACACACACACACACACACACACACACACACGCACACACACACACACACACACACACACACGCACACACACACACACACGCGCACACACACACACACACACACACACACACACACACACACACACACACACACACACACACACACACACACACACACACACACACACACACACACACACACACACACACACACACACACACACACACACACACACACACACACACACACACACACACACACACACACACACACACACACACACACACACACAAATCCACGTATTACTGCAAACCTTGACGGTTAGAAACTTCCACATTGCAAAAAATAGCGCAGACGCCTTGCCACTTTCCCCGCCGGGTGGTGCAGTGGTTAGGGCTTTCGACGTCTGTGCCCTAAGATACGAGGTCGAAACCCGGTCGCGACGACCGCTTTTCTATGTAGGCGAAAAGTGAGGCGCCCGTGCGCTGTGCGGCGTCAGTGCACGTTAAAGAACCCAAGATGGTCGAAATTTCCGGAGACCATCACTATAGTGCTCTGGAAGATTGGGCAGTGTGTCGACCGCGCCGCGAAATGCATGGAAGCGGGGGACCGCTTTTGCGATGACGGAGGCGCCGCAGCGCAGAGGGCGCCACCAGCAACTGGTGTGTCAGCCGTCCGGGCGCACGCGTATACCGCGCTAAAGCTCACTTTAACCGTGCGCACTGTACGTTATTGTTTGCTTGTGCGTCATCTCGAGCTGTTCGCGGCAAGATTTTATAAATATTCCGGTTAATGGGGCTCAGTACTGTTAGCAATCACCTAGTTTATTTTCCCTTTTGGCCGTCGGCAACACCTCGCGCAAGCAACATGACAGGAGCTGGGCTCCGAAGAAAACAGCTTGGAGAGGGCGTACAAATTCAGACTCGCACACCACTCTTCACACGCCGTACAGATTGCTTTAGCATTCCTGCAGCACCTAACTGACGTCCAGAAATGTACTCGTTTTGAAAAGAGGGCAGTGTGGAGACAGGATGTATGAAGAAGTCAAACATGCAACATATGCGTTCGAGCGCTGACTAAAGCTGGCCACAGTAATCCCATTATCAAAACAGTCAAAAATGTATATTCCGTTGTTTCACGCGCAAACTATGGAACTACAGTAGGTCACCTGAAGTCACAAGAGAAGTCGGCATTCAGTTCGAATTAATTAAATGTGGACTACCCCGCATAGAGGTACAGACATGAAAAACGAACGACACTACACCAGGTAAACGGCTACTAAATAACGGAACACAGTGGGTCAGGAAAGGTGGAGGAAGTGGGAAGTAAAGGATGCACAGAAAAAAAGAAACGTGTCGAGGGAGGGAGAAAGGGGTTGGTGGAAGGCACGCAGCGCCGTGAAAAGAGCGACCGCGGGAATGTGAACAAAGGTTTGGAATTGTGCGGCAAACGCACGACGGAGATGGAAGTAGACAGCTAAAGACGTAGAAAAATGGAGAATTATGACAGGCAATAAAAAAAAGGGGAAACAATCGAGCTTAAGAACCAAATGAAGGCCTGGGAATTAAGAAGAAAGCAGTGTACAAAAAGGCTGCAATCGAACGCGTAGATATAAGCGTCGAAATTTAAGTCAACAACTTTGTAAAACTGTACACTAATATACGAACAAACCATTTTATTCTCTTTCCATAAGTTGGAACATTGTTGTAACGGGTAGCTTTAAGTACCCAGAGATGCGCGCTATACTTAAGACATTTAATCTCAATGGATTATATATAGTTTGACAATGAGTTAATTGTTTCAGAAAATGTTTTTATTCTAAGTAGTTTTTATTCTGCGTGCTCAAGCAACCGGTAGTATGTAAGTCATTGACCCCAGAAGATCGCTCTAGTCCTGTTTTGGTGCACATATAAAATGAAAAAAAAAAAAAAAAGAAGGAATAGCTTTGAAAAAGAAAGAACGACGGAAAATAGAGGACGCAGAGGCTATAATGTACGCCTGATTCGCTTCCGCTACATAATCCTTCAGCGAAAGAGAGGTTGAGGCCGGCACAGTTTTTCGCCACGAACAAAAACTGCGCCATAGACTCCAAGCTATAGTCACAATTTACCCAAAAATTTGGCTCGGGTGTACGATCCTTTTGGACGCCTTTGCACTTCAGATTTTGCAACCTTCATCTAAAATGTGGAGGTTCAAAAATTTTTGCTTACTTAGAGCACCAGAAAGCTCACACTTGAAGTAATGAAATTTCATGTGTTTTTGCGGCTGAATTCGCTCTTTGCGAAGTAAGCGAACCACGACAGGAGTTCTCAAAGGGAAAAGAATTGAATTTTCTTGGAAGTATTCCATGTGTACTATTCACCTTGTTAACAATTATAACCTGATTAGTTCTGCAAAGAGTACCCGCGGCAAGTAGCCCGATTATAGTCCGGCAAGCAGTAGTTGGCGAGCATATCCAGTCGATTACTCACATTTCATACCCCACACTCGAAGAATAAACACGCATTAGTGTCCACATCTGAATTCGGCCTTATATTAATTGCATGTGCATTTGGTGCCCGTCACCGTTTTCGCATTTTTCCGTTTTCTCTCGGTGCGCGCCAAGAACTGCATCATATCTGCCAATACGACGCGCCATTAAAAGTACTTTTTTTTTTTTTTGCTCTGTACCATTTGATGCCAGTAAAGCGTCCACTCTCAAGTGCCCACTAGGAACGTATTCGCTCGTATACGTATTGACAGGTTTAATTTTTAATATTTTATCTGAAGTATTGCCCTAGCTGTACTTGACATTTTTAAAATCTAAACAGCTGGTTCACCCTTTGGTGAGCGGCACGTAAACAAATGTCCGCGATCATCATCATCATCATCATCATCATCATCATCAGCCTGATTATACCCACTGCAGGGCGAAGGCCTCTCCCATATTTCTCCACTTAACCCGGTTCTGTGCTAGCTGCATCCACTTGACCCCTGCGAACTTCTTAATCTCATCCGCCCACCTAACTTTCTGCCGCCCCCGCGATATATCCATTTTTTAATCACGAACAGAGAATAAATGCTTGAGTCGCGTATACGTCCCTTTTTTTTTCTTTTTGCCGGTAAATACCGCAGTGCTTTTAATTAGAACGGTAATAAATAAATGTGTTTTTGTAATTTCTATAAGCGGTGATTAGAGCGTATAAAGAACACCTATTAAAGAGATATATTACAGATTACTGCCGATTTGAGATAAACGTTGTTATGTATTAATAAGTATAAGCTGCAAATTGTAAACAGGTGTTCGTAAATAAGGTTCGTAAAAAATAAGCTGTTCCTAAGAGGCCTTACGAAGCACAAGCTTTGGTTCTCATGTGTACTGTTTTCCTCCGCGTGTTTTTAATAGCGCTCCTCGGTAGTAGCCTTTATTCCCTTACTGGAAGAACGAATGCAAAACACCACACGTCGTTGAAAACATTAAGTACAAGCTCATCTAGACGATTTATGGCTGTCCGCAGGAAGAAATGTTGAAAAAGTTTGAAATAGCGATTCAAACATCGCGCTGCTCCGTACGACTGCCCAAGCGAGCATGGCGTCTCCAGATTAGCGTAATTGAATAGCAGGGATGAGTTTAAGCACTTGTAATAAGTAGAACCTTTATTAAATATCGCACTAATTGCGTAGCGTGTCAAAATAGCTCCAAAGAGAACCGCGCCCCTCCTCTGTACCCCCGCTATCCCCGCGGCCGCTACGCGCCGAGCGGCGAACGTGGCACCCCTGTTGCACGTCGCGCCCTCTCGCGGAAGTCGGTTCCTGTCATCGCAAAAGCGGCCCGCTCTCCGGCGCCGGTCGTCACACTGCCCAATATTCTAGAGCACTATACCACCACTACGGCGTCTCAAAGAGCGTGAGTCTCTTCGTGACGTTAAACCCAATAAACCAACCAACCATCACTGGCAGCAAAACCAAATGAAAAAGGAAACCTCGATAAAGATGTTTTGCTCAGAAACCATATGAAAAGCAATATATACCTTCAACAGCGATAGCAATGATCACACCAGGTTATGGCGTGTATCAATTCACACTTTCCTCTCATAGGAAAAAGAAGGCGGCACCACGCAGCATTTTCCAATGTATTCTCACCGGAGTTAAGAGAAGAGAAGAATTATTAGGAGACGTTTAGCGTAGTTAAACATGGTAATCAGCGAAAGCTTCACAGCTTCTTGGCGTCCCCGCTTAGCCAGTCGTTCTCGTTGTTCCAGTGTTTAAGACGCCCTTTTGGCCCGCTTGCATTCATTCCTTTTCCCACTGGCCTGTGAACAGCAGGCAATGTCTACTGGATGATCTGATGTAGCCCGATTAAGTGGCGTTGGTACGACGAGCTAAGCGCTGCATCTTCGCCACTGTTTCCATGGCTGACTCTTAGTCGAGGTTTTGTTTTTGTTGCGACTCTAGGAAGAAGGAAAAGAAAATGCATGCGCCTGCTGACTGGCTCTAAAGCTGAGCCCCCACCGCTTTCTCAGAAGTGAAAGAAGAGAAAAGAAACTGAAGGATAGAGCGAGGGGAAGACGTGCATCGCAACACCCGTCTTCCACCACCGAAGCGGCGGCCGGTGCAATGATGATCTCCACAACAGGTACACAAGCTGGTGGAATACCAGCCCCTGCTGCAAACGGCGAGGGCCCCTGATTCCCATCTTCGTAGGCCCGGGAGCAGCCGCCCCACACACCCCCTGCCCCCCCTGCCGAGGCGCGGTATCTCTTCGTTTTATAACCCTCGATTGGCGTCACTGCTATTTCCTATGCCCGATAGCTTGACGTGACGTCACCCAGGTGATTTCACTCCTTTCACGTGCTTCATTCCATTCCAATCACGTGCTCCACTCCTTTCCCCTCTATCCTCAACTCAAAATCTGAAAGGTAAATGTTTACCCAAATTCCCCTCTATCCTCAACTCAAAATCTGAAAGGTAAATGTTCACCCAAATTCAGAAGCTCATCCTTGCTCAAATCGTTATTAGCGAGAACTTAACAAGGCCGGTGCATGATCCTTTTTCCCAGCAGCGGATGTCACGACTACCAGATGGGCGATAAAGGTTCCGGAAAACAATCTGCAGCGCACGAATACAGCTAAAGTGGAGAGAGGACGCCCTGTAGCGGACATACGGCAGTCGGAGCGTACGCCGCTTTGGTGCGCTGGCCTTGTGAATATCTCGGTAACACTCCAGCCTGCTTGCTGCAACCACGCCTTCTCCAACAGCTATGATTTTGCTTGTCGCCGGGCTCACTCTGTTTTGTGCTTTCGTCATCACGCTTTTCAGGTGAGGTGGTTACTTTTTTCTCTCTAGAGGATGTTTCGCTGAAGTTCAAAGAGTGTCGCTCAGGCTCGCTAGTTAACCGGTGAGTAGTACTTAGGACAAACGCGAATTGTAATTTTCCCCAAATAAGAGCCATGCTTCTATAAGCAAGGCTTGCGTTGCGCTGTCGTCTCGTTCCGATCTTTCCAGTCGGGGCTAACGGGAAAGGAAGGGGGGGGGGGGGGGGGTGTTTCCTTGAAGTACCAGCGCTCTCCCACTTCGGCAGACGTTATTGTAAAACATCTACGTCTAATTCCAGTTGCGTCTTCCGAAAACACACAGGTATATGCGTCTATTATGAACGGCCCTCCTCCGCGAGTGCTCTCGCGAGTCGTTGTTCGCGGGCGTTCATATTGCTGCTCGCTTATTTGCTAACCCCTTAATTTTTCCCTTTTTAATGTCACCCATACTTTTTAGCATACAGTCGTAGGCGACCATAATATGTGAAAGCCCAGGCAGTACGAACGTGCATGCGTGGCCTACGGATATTGACTTATGATGCAAGGGTTCTGGAGGGTTCGATTTCTCTCACTCTTCCATCTCACCCTGAAATAGACCCCGTTTCACTTCGACGGATGCAACTGCTGCGACATGCACCTTTTGTTTCAATCTTTATTCTCATACTTGTTTCAACTCTTCTGCCTGCACGGTGGTAGGCACTGCGGCCTAGCTAAAACCAGTCGGCAGGCCAATGAAGTTAGCGCTTCATTCTTCCTTCACTACCAGAACATAACATCGTCCCGTTTACAGGTGGCGACAGCGACATTTCGCTTACTTCAAAGCTCTCGGGATACCTGGTCCTACACCGAGTCTGCTGTGGGGAAACATACGCGAGTATCACGAAACGGTGAGGTCACCAAAACGGTATATGAGCCATAGATTCGTCGCAATTAGCACGTCAACGCAGCAATACGGGGTTTTTGTGCGACAGTGCACCTGCATTTTACTGACAGAGTGAATCGGAAATAAATTTCTGCTCTAACATCCGGTATAAATGTAGGAACGTATAACCATACCACTGACCCGTGACGCATAACCAGTTGCTCTTATCCGTTCTTTTTGCAGATGCCGATTCTATGTGTGTTATTTTTTTCTTTCTTGTACGTCCTTACTTTGTTCGTCTCAGCGTCCGCAGTATATTTATTGCTGAAATAAATAACATAAATTGCATTTGAGAAACGGCACCTAGCACCCGCCATGAGTTCTGTCTACATTATTTTGAGCTAGTAGTACCGTCAGGCAGGCAATTGACATGAAGAAATAGAGAGGAGCACAATTCCGTCTTGGGGATCCATGGTCGAAAAGAAGGTAATGCGGTTAGCATCAGTCGTTTTGAAAGCATATGTTTCGCATGTACTATGCGAACAGCGAAAAAAAAAAAATACCATTATTATTATAGACTTCGATGCGCGTCACTGAAGCCTAGATATGCATGTTTATATAACTCTGAACAGATGGAATTACTTTTATTCAACATTTTGTCATATGTAAAGACGCCCAGCCCGGAACAGTTCTTTAAACCTTTCGTTCTGTTCTGTTTCGTCGCGTAGGAAATGCCGGATGGAGAATCGACTAGAGAGCCGAATATTATTTTTTCGTGGCCTTTCAGGCTACGACCGTCTCGAAAATATTTTATTATTAGAGCGTGATGAAGCACTGAAATTAGAGCCTTGCGCATTCAAATCCCATAATACACAGTTCTCGACATGTATCGTGCTTCACTAGGAGTCCTACCAGTGATTTTGGTAATCATTTTGTCTTATTTGTCTGCTTTAATGAGAAAGCAACTAACAAAAATTCAGAATACGTATCGCGTTTTCTGTACACAACGTTCATGCATTTCGGACAGGATCATTTCAGGGTTCTCGGCAAATGGTTCAACAAGTACGGCGACACATTTGGGTAAGGTACGATTTCGTGGTCTTTAAAAGATTTTGCAGAGCTAATTCACTCACAGATGTCACCTTGAAGAATAGGAAAGTTTGGCTTCAAACTGCGATGTGTCTTTTATTTGCGACAGGTATTTTCAGTTGCTCGTATCAACAATAACTAAACATTTTCAGAATAAAATTTATTTAGACTTGACTGAACTATAATTTTCTTTAGATGATTTCGCTGTACTATGCTGCTTAGTTAGTGACATGAAGACCACTACCATACGGGTAATATCGCAACACATGTTAAACTATTCTCCAGCGCAATCTACAGATTATAACTACACATTATTTAGAAATAACCAATACTGATTCCCTGCGTATATAATAGATCCGATAACAAAGAAAACCGGAATTCGAGACAGAGGCACACTGACCGTAACTGTGTAAACCACTTTTCTTCCTACGGGCTATTATCTGGACTCCATTGGCTTCAGCGCGCCGCCCGTGCATAGCCATCCTTATCCCACTTTACAGGTTCTACGACGGAGATGTGCCGTTCATAGTAACAAAAGACCTGGACTTCTTGGAATATGTTCTAGTTCGCAACTTCCAAAACTTTACGGACCGTGGCGTAAGTTTATGTCAGTTAGTCTGTACCATAGGACAACTATTCATTAATTGTAAGTTTGTGGTTTGGCTTTGTCTGTCCTGCAGTACTTTGCAGCCGAGGTGTGACGGATGCTATGCGATATTCTCAGATCATGTGAATACTTGTTCACCCAAGCATACTTCCTTTATTTTTCTTTCCAGTGCAGATTTTGCCGCGTTTTTACGCAGTACCCCGCTCTTCAGTAACTCCGTCGTCGGTGTTGTCGGCGTCGGCGTTGGTAGCGAAAAATTACGGACAAGGCTCTCGTAGGTTTAGGCACGTTCGTGAGGCTTTGTGAAAGTGGGGCTTCAGAAATATGTTGGGTGGCCGCTTAAGAATGGTATACCGTTCTCTATCTAGCTTAGCTAGATATCTAGTATCTAGCTAAGCTAGATAACATGGTAGCTTGGCATAAGCAGCGGTTGCATGCAGTGAACTAACTTTTTATATTCCTATCTACGTGATATTGGACCCCTAGACAAACTTTAATACCTCTACGTTACTCATCATTGCTCAATTTCTAAGGATATGACACTATCAGTTCATTTGCAGGACACTGCCCACCTTCTTTTGTTTTCTAGAATGCAACTTTAATGGTTCTCATTGCACTTTCCATGGCATCATAATGTTTTCTTTCATTTATTTTATTTTACTCATCACTGCAAAATTTCGCCGTAAGCATTTGTTCGTTCAATGTTTCGCTACATTTCAGTATATATATTTACACCACAACGCGTGCATGTCGATTCGTTCTGCGTTATACAAGTGATTTTACAAAGGTGATTTTATGAAGTTTGCATTCAAGAAGAACTAGCAGAGCGCTCGACAACAGCGTTTCAGTGCAACAGTGCCCAATCTCAGATCTTGCAGTTATTCATTCAGCATTATCTGAGCTCCCCGATGCTGGCGTACTACTTGCGTATGTAGAATAGTTTTACGAAAAAAAAATACTGCAATGTCATGGAGAGAATAGTATTCTTATAGTATAAGTATTTGCATTAAAGAGCTTGACCATTTGCTACATGCATGCTTCTCTATTCTAATTGTTTTTTCTCCTTCTTCCCCATGTAATAGTTGATGACAGGAGGCTATGCTATTATTATTTTTACAGCGGGGAGCGATTATGCTGCAAAATCACCCCTTTTTGAAGAATGCTATTGTCCATGCTGGCGGCACACAATGGCGAAGCATACGGCGGGCGATTGCTCCTGGCTTTAGTCCAGCGAAGATAAAGCAGGTAAGCTGCGAAATCGGCAGAAAAACTATCGCATATGTGCTGGCTGTCAGCCCATAGAACATTGAGAAACACTGACTCTAGAAAGTTTGATATGTGGTTTGTGGGGTTTAATAGTCCCAACTCGACTCAGGCTATTGAGAGACGCCGTAGTGGAGGACTCCGAAAATTTCGGCCACCTGGGGTTCTTTAACGTGCACTGACATCGCACAGCACACGGGCGCCTTGCTTTTCACCTCCACTGAAAAGCGGCCGCCGAGGCCTAGATTTGATCCCGCATCATTAAGAACACTAGCCGAGCGCCGTAAACAATGCGCCACCCCAGCGGGGCTGACCCTATGAAGTGGGAAACACACTCAGCATACACACTTTGCCTATGTAAAGCTACCTCGTCGCAAGTGAAAATTTTTGTAATGAGGTGTTAGTACACTAGACTGATTTATACAGGAGCGAGCTCTAAATGACAAGCTTTACTTTGCTGCCTCTCGTACTCAGGCAGGAAGATATAATTCGTTACAACGGGGCCCTATGTCATGTAAGTATATGAGTCGTGACTTTCAATGTAACTTATATGTACCTCAAGTTATCGGACTTCTAAAGGCAGTGCTTTAATAGTTTCGTGAAAATGACTGTTTCTTCACGAATACGCAAGAAAGATGCAACTCAATCCCTTTCTTCTCAATCTCAATCTATTTTGGAGCTGCGCCTAACATCGCTGCGCAGACACTACAAGAAACTCTCAGCTGTCCTCAAATGTTCCGAGGGGTGACCAAGACCAAAAGTGGATTTGAATAGGGTTTCTTGAAATACACTAGAGTCCTTGCTTTCTCCATGAAACGAAAAATAATACCCACAGCTGCATCACACAAAGAAATATAAAAAGCTCGTGTTTTATATGTTTCGACAAAGCGGTGCGAGCTGTCGCATTAGCAGAATCAGCCAATACATTTACTGGTCATGATACTTCATCAAAATATGATATAGGTACAGGAGGAGCCGCTAGGGGGCACTCTTGCCGGTCTGAGGCATCGGAGCGATGCGACTGCTAGCTCTCCACGGCGAAATTCGGAGCGGCAAATTGTGTCTAAATATACCTGCGAATATTTATAGTATCTTTCGAATAGCATTACTTCGAAAGCCGTTCGAGAAAAAAAACAACCAAGGAATATTCAGCGTCGAATCACATCACATCACATCACTTTATGTACCTTAAAGCACCCTTTTCGGGGTGTTACATAAGGGGTGGGGCTATCAAAATGTAGGGATCAACAGTGCTTGAAAATGATGATGAACATGTTATGGCAGTGCTAGGAGCGAGAATTTGGAAGGCAGCAAATGCATGGCACTTGTGCCGTGCATTTGTGCACTGAGTAGTAGTATAGTAGTAGTAGTAGCAGTAGTAGTAGTAGTAGTAGTAGTAGTAGTAGCAGTAGTATTAGTATTAGTATTAGTATTAGTAGTAGTAGTAGTAGTAGTAGTGGTAGTAGTAGTAGTAGTAGTAGTAGGCGGAGGAGGAGGAGGAGGAGTAACAGTAGCAGCAGCACTAGTAGTAGTAGTAGTAGTAGTAAGAGTAGTAGTAGTAATAGTAGTAGTAGTAGTAGTGGTATAGACTGCCGTCACAGAAGTATATTTCTTCTGTGTTCCTGAAGAGTCGTGTGTAGAAATGTTTTGTACACCCACTGTCTTCAAGGGCACGGCCAGATATTGATGTACCACATGGTTGCGGTAATGACAACTTGCGACTGCGCATTCCACATCTTTTCTGACTGCGGTGCGTGCATACGAAGGGATTTTAAATGTCTCATACAACAACCTGCGATCAGTTTCATTGAATGTGTGCTTCCCGTTTAGCAAGTAGTAAACAGTCAGGTAAAAGATTTGTTTGAAATTGCTTTACTATGCTTTCTCAAACATTTTTTCTAAGGTTTCTCTGTTTTACATATGATCATTTGTTTGTTCCTGCAGTGTCATGCTGCCTATATAATACGTTTGTCCTTGCATTATCTCAAATTCTCGCAGTCATTTTGGTTCATTTTATTTTATTTACAAGTTGTGACTTGTATTAAATCATACTTTTTTCTTTTCCATTTTATTATGTGTTCTCGTATTTGCGTTTCGGTCTTCATTTTAGATATTGCATCTATTTCCAGTCAGTGAGTCATATCCACGCTAATTTAAAAACGGGTTTTATGGCTCCACCAAAATGAAACCCTAGGAAAGTGGAGCACAATAATAACGCCTAATAAAAGCGGCGACCAGCAGTCACAAAGAAAAAATTTGGCCTATAGACAGTTCCTCATAATAAACGTGTACATACCCTAATGTACGTACTTTACGTATCGAATACGTCATTCTCCTGAATGACTGAGGCCAAATGCAAATAAGACAAAACTAATGCTGTCTGACTTAACCATCTGAGTTGAAGAAGGTGCTCTTTGATAGATTTTATTTTTACCATAAAACCTCAAGAGCGAAAAGAAACAGGTTACAGAAGTCATATTTTACAGATTTGCGATGTGGCTACGTAACTATCAGCTAATTTCCTCCTCAATCTAATCTTTCGGTCCTAGTAGCCGGCCACAATGTGCGCGCACAAGCTCTTTATCATCGTGATTTTTTTTTATTCTTTCTTTTTTTTTTTTTGCAGTAGAGAGCTGCAGCTGGTTTCTAAAACCTAAAGTGACACAAAATGTGACGAACAATCCACATTAATGCAAGCAATTCAACTTAACGAATTACGCTTTCTGTAGTGTTCATGCAGACATTGGCGAATTGAACCTTGTGAACAGTAAACTTCTCTAAGTAGTCTTCCGCAATCTTCAAAAGGCCGTGGGTTGAAGACACTTGCTAACGGCATTTCGTTCTGTACTTATTAGAGTCAAAGCACTCGGAGTCTGATATACATTCTTAAAAATCGGACTTTGCTCACATATGTCATCCTTGAAAACTTTTTCACGGGAATGCATGGAACAAATGCGCAACAACTCCAACAAGACGCCCTGTTCGTTGAGCTCTCCGCACCGTTTCCGCAGACGGGCTTGCGCGCAATAAACGTAACCTCGAAAGTGTGACTGTTATCGATGACATCTTGCATGCTTTTAACGTGTAGGCAGGCGGACGCCGGAATACACCTCGAGTGGTCGTCGAACATCCTCGCCAAGCGGGCAGCAAAAGTTTTACAAAACACATACAAGTCAGAGCCCCACCTTCGACCAGCCACTGGTTCCCGCAAACAATGCCACTCGCCTCGAAGTGCGTTTATTACTACTAATTATGCTACTAATAATAATATTATTAGTAATAATAATAATAAGAAGAAGAACAGGAAGAAGAAATTTGTTTACAGGAAAGGAAAGTTCAGTATCTGTCGCACTCTTTTTCTTTTTTTTTTGGACTCCTGAATCGCGCCATAAGGGAAGGGACGAAAACAGCAAATTCATTTTCCTGTGATGCAGCACTCCATCACATTTCTCTCTATCTGTTGCCAGTATGTAGGCTAAATATCGGCACTTCTTTCGTTATTCCCTTACATGGGAGACCCCATGTACACAGAAGGCACGCGCTATCGTTTAAGACCTTCATGCACAACACAAGGCAGAAGGTGAAAACATTTATTATGTTGCACGTACCCTCCCACGCTAGGAGAAAGTGGAAGCACGTCACATTTTGGAGAAGCCCCGGCTAAATCTGAAAGTCTCCCCTGAGCTGGTCATAGTCAAATTAGATTGGGCACTAATTCGAGGTCAATTTTCGGGGCTCCAGGAGACCACATTTTAGGGGTTCCCCACCTAAATTTGAGCGCCACCGCTGAGTAAGCCATACGTAAAATATGTTAGACGCAAATGTTGGAACTCGAGCGAATGAAAATTTTGGGACACCAGGAGGCCTTTCAATTATTTTGGTAGAGGGGGGGGGGGGGGGGGGGGGAGGGGCTCACTCAAATTTCGTGGTCACCACTCAATTAACCGCACCATATTAGGCTAGAAATCAATTTCGGTCACATTTTGTGTATCCAGAGGTCCAAATTTTTGGGACGGCCTCCAAATATGGCAATGAACACTGAGTCGGCCACACTCGGATTAGGTTGGATACCATATGGCCATAATCAAATGAAGGTTCAGAAGTCCATTGCTGTTGGCGCAGACAAAAGCTTTCTTTGTACACTTTCTGCGGACGGCTGTTTCGCACGCCTTCTACTAGCGTTTCTTTTTTTCCGCCATGAGCCAATTAAGGCTCAGTCATTAAATATCTGCGTGGCAGCCGCCTCCGCTGCCGCCTGTCCGATAGCCTCCGGGTGTACGCAGCGCCGTGCTGCAGCCACCGCTGGCAGAGGAGAAATCTCCCCGTTGTGTTACGACGGAGTGTCGTTTCAAGAAAAGTATTGTATCATTATGGTTTAGTAAGAAAAGGGGACCTTACCTAGCAGTTGTCAAAGCCGAGGGCAAAGGGGAGTAGTGACGGTTCTAGGATCTGTGAAGGCTTGTTAAAACCAAATTCGTTCGTCCTCTGGAAATCAAGCTGGGGATACCCGCCTGTTTCGATATCACTGTCCTTCGCTAACCAATTATGGGAAAACGTGTGCGACCTACGAAATGCTTTTCTGTTACACAATGCTTGTATTATTGTTTTATATCTTCCCAATTTTCTTCTTTTGTGTGTTTGCGTCGTTTGGCAGATGATGACGGAGATCATGAATGGCACCGACATATTCCTGAGCATCGTTGAAAAACGTGCCACCAGCGGCCAGGAGGTGAACGTGTACCACCTGTACCAGCGGCTCGCCATGGACTACGTTGGGCGCGGGGCATTCGGAGTTGATTACAGCTTCCAAAGAGGACCGGAAAGTGCCCTCGCCGCTGCAGCTAAAGTGGTTCTGCAGGGCATTATGGCGGGACCGTTCCATTTGATCTCTCGTGAGTGGAAGTCAGACATTTAACGCGTCCGGATTAACACTCAGAGCTTCTACCACACACACACACTCTCTCACTCTCTCTCTCTTCATTCAGGCGCTCACACAGCACTAGCGACAATCGTCTCGTCCTCTATCCGCCTGCTGGGGCATAATAATGCAACTGTATTTACCCCTTAGGAGGTCATGTATGAAATAATGAGCAAATATGTGGTGAAAACTCTGGCACACTTGTTAAAAGCGTATTACGTGAGAGACAAAAACGGCACCTGGTGACTTGTTCAGGCAGAAAATGTACAGCTTACAGGGAGCAAAAACAATAAGAGGTCGAAAAACTGGCGTCGAACGATGTAGATGAAGAATAACCCAACTTAGTCCGTCGAGATGCTTATGGGCCTTTCGGCATGTCGTTTCCGCCTGTTTGCCGCTACAAAAGGGTCAAATCACATATTACCAGGTCATTTTTGCAAGCGTAGACAAATGTACAGAAGGCTCTGTACAGAACTGTGAAAGTGTGACGTTGCAGAAACAATGACCTCTAAGCCTGTTGTTACTAAAGTGTATTGGCAACGCGACGAAGCAAAGCTCTCAAAGGAATGGTGATAGTAGAGGCTCTCATACTAGCCAATGAGACATCAGTTTTCTGTGAAACAGCAGATCAGGCCCCCATTCCCGACCTTTGAGCAGGTTGTTCATTGGAGTTGAGGGTGTCGCAAGGCATTAGTGAGATTAATTAGGTCGCTAATGCCTATCCCTTTTAGTTTACTAGTGCTCTATCCTGGTAAGCTTATCATAACATATTTTTTTTCTTTTGCTATAGAGAGCACCTCCATGCTGGGTCTCCTAATGAAGCCGTTGTACTGGATCAACATGCTCCTCGGTGCCTACGTTACCATTCCATTTACTAAAGAAACATCAAAGGTCATCGAACTCAGAAGGAACAATCCCGCAGTGAGTACATAAATATAAATAAAGAATTTTTGGTTTCGAATAATATTCATGTGGGGTTCGTTTATTGTCGTCACAAAAGAGCTAGTTTTTTGCTATTGCTCGCAAAAAAAGAGTACATTATACCGAGTTTGGGAGGAACAATCCCAATATGAGTGCTTCTGTATGGATATCGGTGCTTAGCAAAGTCAAACCGGCGATTAACTTTTCGCATCGGATGATACTAATCTAGAGTTCGCTTTTCAATGACATGACCGAGATTCTTATTTTCAGGAACAACGAAATCGTTTGATTTTCAGCTGCAAACAAACAAACAAAAAAGAAACAGCGGGCGGACTATTTCGTAATCGGTGTTCGTGCGCTGTTTGACCTTGAAGCAGAAACCTTACACTCGTCCTTCTATTTATGGAATCGTAGCAAAAACAACACCTAACAGGCGGAATACTTTTGTTGTGTTTATGTCTAACTGAGCACTTTTTGTCTTTCAGCAAGTTGAGGTATTTAGGAAAACGCACATTTTGGAGAAAAAAACGAAATGTCACCTTCTGCCCCCAGAGTAACTACACATGACCGCGCGTACTATCAAGGCGACGCCTAACGTTGCACCTGTTGATATATTCGGCGCTGTTCTGCACTCCAGCTTGCCAACATGCCGCGTTATGGTCACTTTCTCCTTCCCCTGCTTACCAAGCCTGCGGGCAACAAATACAAAGCCGTTGCTAGCTGTTACCAGTATTAAAGCGTGCCATATCCTGAACGACGCAATGATAAAACAAGCCTTCTCATTTTGCCTCAATCAGCAATGGATTATTGTCCCGGCTTCCTTCCACAGTACCGCAGGCCCGACATACTTCAGAACCTATTGGATGCTGAGTATCGTGAAGAGAGTACCGATCTTAGAAACGACCCTATAGAAGACAGCAATGCACCAGGTAAGGAAATACAAAATGGCTGATTGTCAACAGTTGACAACTTTAGACGAAAATAGATGCACTGCTTGGGATTTACAAGAATAAGGTTAAAATATGAAGCAAAAGTTTAAGCGCGAAGGCAACACAAACGTTTACGTGCGTTGCGCTTATCAATTGTGTCGCTTTTTAAACTTATCAGTGTATATCCCAGGACGCGCATTTATCCTTCTATAAATATATTTTACTTAATAAACGACAGTATTCGAAGCGTGGCCAGAATGAGAGGAAACATTTTGCTCATGTGGCAGCCCACTTTTGATTTCTACTGGCGGTTTGTACCGAAATGCGCTTTGTTTTTTTAATCATTTTTTGTTTTTGTTTTTTTGCAGCTGGAGCTTCCAAAAGTCGTGCCCTAACTACTGATGAAGTACATGTCAGTGTTAGCTCTCTGTTCATCGCAGGGTAAGTGCACTGTTACATAATTGATGCATCTGCCACTTATTTATTTTTTTTTGAGGTCCAGCTTTCTGAAGCATCACGTTTATTTTTAGAGCAACTGTATAATATTTCAACATACTCTGATACACTGTGGATGTGAACGATCTAATCGCCTCACATGAAACAAGACCTTGCTTTTAAGGTTTCTTCTGCGCTGGCCCAAGAATTTGCAACTGCCAAGAAAAACCAGTAGTGAACGTCCTTCACCAATCAATAGAAGTCACATACAACCGCCCCGGTAGGGAGACTGGCCGATTTATAGACTGGTACAGTGTCGTATATTACTATATTCGAAAACATTGCATTCATCAAAAGCTTCTTGATGAAATCCTACGCTCGTTCAAAATTTATGCGCACGCTATAAATTAACAGCAATCATTCTTCAATTGCGCATTTCCGCTTGTTCGTGCGACACGCGTTGGCGCGTTTGCTCTGGGATGGCGCTTTTGGTGCGCAACAACCCAAAAACAAATGCGGTAGACCAAGCGTGTAGCCGCAAGCCTACAGATGCTTTATGCATTCACTGAGTTGTGATGTTCGCGTTCTTCATTCTCACCAACGAGACATCGTAAACTTGAAGTACGCCCACAGATGTACTGAAGGTCATGGGAGATCATGGGTGTGCCAGCAGTGAGTCATTTTTACATCCCTCTGGCGGTGCATGTTTAAACAGAGTCGTACATCATACGGGAATTGGTGAAAGGAAACGCCAGGAGGTTTTTCAGGGTGGGATTTAAGAACCGGGCGCAGCATTAAACCACATGGCACAGTAGCAATATGCACGGCAAAAAGAGGGTTCGGACAACGGGGAGGTCACTTATCCCAGGTGCAGAGGCATCACTTGTACAGGCGTGTGCACATCACTCGGGAGAGCGTATATCAAAGCAAAGGAAACAAAGTTGAAATCTGCGCCAGAGAACCCACCTGCAGACTGAAGGAAATGCCGAAAGTACACTGCGCCAGAGAAGGTCGACTGCTGTGACCAGGTCAGCTCCTTGGTTACGAACTAGCTGCATGGTTTAGCAGCATAAGTGACAGATAAAGACATAAGTCGGGAGGCTTTGTGGGATTCCTTGTATGAGGACGGTAATGAACGCCTTCTGTGGCATCGAAGCAATGTGCACGCCTGAGAACAGGAAGACGGGTTACAGTGAATGCACCAGTCGAAGTGCACAAAAAGCAGACAAGAGCAGCCTTTTTTAACTCAATAGTGAATAGTCAGTAAGTTTATTTCCAGATTCAACTGTAGGGTTACCCGGCTAAAAGCTGCCTAGGCGGCTTGACAGTGTCCAGGAAAGCCATGCAAGCAGCAGCATACGAGCGGTGCAGGAAATTTTCAAATGGGTCATACATACAGTAGTTACATTCAAGGAAAAAATTCAATACATATGTGTACCGACTAATAATTTTTACACTAAAAGGCACAAATATAAAAACGTATGTAACGTATATACCTATGTATGTAGCGAAACAGTGCGGTTACTACAAAGTCTCTATGATAAACTTCTCTGCATATGTGATTGTTTTGTTCCAGTTATGACAGTACGTCTACGTCGTTAAGTTACGTCACGTACCTTTTGGCCAAGCACCAAGACGTTCAAGACAAAGTCAGAGAAGAAGTTGACGACGTTGTTTCCAGCAAAGCAAGTCTTATTATTTTATCCTCTAATTACGGCCCTTTAGCTCGCACGTCTTGGCTACTCGCAACCTAACACGCTTTAAAGGCATGTGGTGAAAGGTATTGGCTCATGAGGACAGCAAAATAATTGCTGCTCTAAAAGCATATTTTGTAGTTTTTGTTCATCGCCAACAGAAAAAGCCAAAGCTTTAAAATTTGCTTCATAAAATAAAATTGGCTTTTCACCTTCTTTTTTCTTGACGAATTGTCAGCACGGCTCTCTGTCCAGCCATCATATTTTGATATATTGAAAAATGTCATAACCTCAAGTAAGCAATAATCAATTCTTATTGAAAGCCTTGCAGAAGGCCACAAGCTAAACGAGATGGTTAATTTATCACTACTTCTTTCTAATATATTGTCCGCAAAATACTGCAAGTTGCCTTTTAATTTGTTCTTTTTTCTCTCATAATGAAGAGCAGAGCCTGTCTTGACACTCAATCACTTTTTTATTATTCTGTTCTCTTCATAGTGAGGTAGCACAGCGCTAAAAGGCAAAGGCCTGTTGTAGTGCCCAAACCGCTGCCACTGCAAACATTGGATATGTCGTTCGCATCTTTACTTTTGCGAGTAGGGTCGAGAGCATTGCAGGGACTCTAGCGAGCGTAAAGACC
Source organism: Amblyomma maculatum (assembly GCF_055883805.1). Classification (NCBI taxonomy): domain Eukaryota; kingdom Metazoa; phylum Arthropoda; class Arachnida; order Ixodida; family Ixodidae; genus Amblyomma; species Amblyomma maculatum. The sequence continues at coordinate 73,672,122 of NC_139347.1, read as the reverse complement.
TGGCACCATTAGTCAGCGCTCTTTTGTCATTGTCTGTCAGGAGCTACAAGGTCAGGATAATCTCCCTATTATTAACGAAGCTTTAAGCTAATAGCTGCGGTCATAGCAGTGTAAAAGCCTCGCCTGCCCCCTCATCGAACACATTTTGTTCGATTCTGTTCACTCTCGCTTGTTTTTTTTTTTTTTTATTACATTGTCAGCAAGGCTCTTCGTCTTGGCGGCACACTTTGAAAACCTTGAATTATGTCGATATAGTTTAAACAAATAGTATCGCGTGTTCGACCATTTAAATATATAGAAAGGTATGTTCGAATCGATGCTGGTGGCTCCTCCAGGCATGCTGGGAGTCAGCGAAAGCGCGTAGGGCCCAATCGCCGCGTGCTCATCGCCGGCGCGCGCTGACGGGTCGGAATGACGGACCGTAGATCGCGCTATGTTAAATCTCTCTAATGGCTGCTGTTTGCCGGTTTCTATTGTGGCTCCTCTTTCGCGCACATGCAGTTTTCTACTCGTTTAATCACGAATATTTTAATTTTTGGTTCCGATATTCTGTAGCATTGGGTCGTAGGAGGAAGATGAGAAGGAGGAAAGGCAGGGAAGTTAACCGGTAAAAGGAACCGGTTTGCTACCCTGGACAGGGGAAATGGAGTGAGTGGATATAAAATTGGTGGGTAAGAGAGGGATGGCTAGACGCTCCAGCGCACGGCCGAGACACTCGCTTTCCGCACTGTATATGGCGCACTTACAAAGAATGTCGCCTATAGTCCCATCGCACCCGCAGTTGGCACATGCAGGGCTATTTTCCATGCCTACCACAAAATAATAAGAGTTTGTGAATGTTACACCAACCAACAGGCGGCACAACAAAGTTTTTTCAAGTCGGGTACGGCCAGGTGGAAGCCGGAGCTCCACCTGGCTCCAGGGATTTTAAGCGGCAGTTCGCAAACTGGCCAGAATGCAACAAGGCGAGCGTGTGCTCCCGCACAAGTGGGCGAAGCTTGCCCGCTGCCCTGGAAAAGATCAACACACAATCGCAGTCTTAGGGGGCTGTTCGAGCGACTTCGTACGCCCGGATATTTCCCGCTATGCCGCTGTCTCCTGGAAGCCATTGGTAGAGCATGTCATGTCCTCCATTTATGGCATAGTGATGAAGTTCTCGTATTTCCGCGACGACTTGCTCATGGGCTCCACGGCGAAGGGCCGCTTTTAAGGCTTATTGGGTAGTAAGCTGCCAGTTTTACATTAAAGGCCATGCGGCGTAGATAACGTGCCTGTACTGCTTAGCTGCTTAGGCAGCGTCTCTAAGTTTGGGTCCAAGAGGACAGGAGTGCAACCTATCTGCCGTCTCAAAGGCGAAGAACGAGTTGGCGCGCTTGCCAGCGCAGCATGTCATGCAGTCTAGTGATGTCACGCACCGCCTGTCTGCAGACAGCATGATCGTGCAGACAAAGGCATGCTCGGGATTTTGCGCTCACAACACTAACGCCAGATTTTGTGAGATCGGGGCCTTTAACACGGTCGTGTTGAAAGACGGCAGCATTGAATAGTTAACTGTAGCACGTGTGCGGCGAAGAGCGGTAATGGTCAACGCTCTGCCGTAACTAAAACCAGGAGACCCCTTTTGAATCCAGTTGTCGATTTACCCACAGAGGGAGGCGGGTAGTGGTTGTACTCACAGTACAGCTGCCACTACGCACTTTCACTGCTTTACAATGGCGATGAACTAGATGAAAAGCAGATCACACTACCTGTGCAGCAAATCTCATCTATTGTAATCAGTCAGTCAGTAAGCACTTTAATATATGTAAAAAACAAACTGATCATTTGCTAGCTATCGACAACTAAGCGTTCGCGTTCCGTGAGCGGCACCGCTGCACACGTATATGTACGTTTATACAAAGGAAGTATGAAGCGGAATGTCTCTGAAGCAGCTGTCATCAGAGCAAGGTTAGATGATCTGTAACGTGAATGCGAATTCCGTAGAGGAACTTTGCCAGCTATCATTTGAAACACACACACACACACACACACACACACACACACACACACACACACACACACACACACACACACACACAC
>NC_139347.1:73510043-73667543 GCF_055883805.1 Amblyomma maculatum | reverse complement strand
TACGCTACGTCACTCCCATGCGTACACACACATACACACAGGTAAACTTTCTGCTGTGAGGTGCTACGCAGCCTTAATCAATCCTAACGGGCGCTTATCATTCGCTAACATACTAAAGGGATAGCTTTAAGCCCCCTATATAACGGAAAACACGGCTTTGTCTGGTCGGTGTTTAGGGGCGTGTCGCAACACGCTCGTTTATTTACTGCGTCATGACGTCACAGGCAAATGATCTCACGCGGGAGCATATATCACCCTCCAGTAAAACGCTACATCACGTAAGAACAAAAGTGGTTAAAACATGGTATGAAAGAGCACTGAACAATTATAATATGCGCCAATCAAAAGCTTTCTCACGGTATGCTAAGCTTAGCCTTGTTACGCCTCTACAAATTTCGTTTTCCACACGAAGGTATTGGATATTTTAAGGTTATAATGAAGTTTGCTTAGTTTGACGGATTAACGCTTTCTAATAGCACCACAGGTACTTGCAACGGCAAAGGGTTTTAGCATATACAGAAGTGGGATAAAGAACTGGCATTTCGCAAGCAGTCTGTCGGCAAATGTGCTGAGGCATCGCTGCTGGTAGTCTGGAAATTAAATCGAAGCAAATGGGCTGCGGTAAGTAATTCATCGCCAACGGCTGGCTCCATAAGCGAGTTAACTGCTCAGCTATTTGGTTGGCAGACAAAATTACAGGGTGCTCAACGCAGACACACGCAAGAAAGCTCCCGTGGTGTCTTCTTTCTTGTGTGTGTCTGTGCTGCGCTGAATATCCTGTAATTACGACTGGCTCAATAACACATATTTATGCTCTTTGGATACAAAAAAAAAAATATGATCCACGCTTGTGATGACGTGAAATATGTAATGAAAAGCTTGGAAGCTATGTTACTTAATTTCGCTGTCATTTGCAGAACCCTCTTGACATGGGCTCCCGTTCTGGGGTGTCGCAACCGCGCGTCGGCCCCTGGATTGTATTCCGCCGACTATGAATACGTCACAGAGAGGAAGGGAAAGCAAGCTGCCAACTGGAAGCTTACTCTCTACGTCGCCCAGCCGAGGCAGACTTCGAAAAATAATGAACTCCGTGTGTGACCGCCGCAGAAGAATAAGTCCGTGTGTTGCCGCCGCAGTGTTGCCTGGCGAAGCTGTAGAGAATGTTGTCATGAAACTTGGTGGAGTGTCGCGTTTCGCTTCTTGTTCGCGACCACCATGTTTTATGTGACGCGGTAAACTGCTTTCGCCTGTCCTTCATGTTTTACTCATCTGGCTGCTTTGTATATACAGCTCAACCTCAAATATAAAGTAAATGGCAAAACGTTGAAATGACTATTATCAGCACCACTGAACACGTTTCTAACAAAATATAAGTATACAAATATCCGGAGGCTCTTCATCACGGTGGAAAAGCATATCACTGCGATACGTAGAGGTATTCCTATAGCGAGTACTGCCGGTCATATAACTACATGGGTCAGCAAACTAGATATAAGCATATATTTAGGCATTTTTTTTATTGATTGATTGATTGATTGATTGATTGATTGATTGATTGATTGATTGATTGATTGATTGATTGATTGATTGATTGATTGATTGATTGATTGATTGATTGATTGATTGATTGAGAGAATATTCTTGACAACTGAAGTTAAACTTCTAAACGTAGACCAAAACCGCAATGAGTTCTTATAACATAATCCACTTAAAAACAATTAAACCTCGTTCGAAGTCGAGAACAATGGCGAAAAAAAGGATTCTCAGGTGTCAGCTAGTCAGACAAAAGCGTCTTTCAGTAACGAAGATAAGTGCTAATATAGATATGCATGTAGCGCTTTCCGGACGCTGTTTTACAAAGCTCGAAAACTTTCTTTTCCTTTCTTCCGGGGAGCTGAGCAAGAAAACAGAAACAGGACAGGGCGCTATTACGTGGAAGTTATATTGCGACTCGCACAAGTTTCTAGGTACACTCCCTAAAAACGAAGCGAGCCTCGCAGCAGAAAGAGGCTGTAATCAGAGGATACTGTTGAAGAAGTAAGAAAAATATTGCTGTATATTACAAGGAATGTTCTGAATTGTCAGCATGCATTCATGCAATTTAAATGGTACTGTTGCTAACTTGCTACACATGACAACACTTTAGTTTGGTTTGCAAAGAAAGCCAGTGCAGACAATATGTGTGCCTGTCCCTAGACAAGCATGCTTTTGTACCAACGTTTTTCTTTGCTAGTTTTTAATTTGAGGTCGCTGCACGCTGAGTTAAAATCATTCAATGCAGAAAACGTTATTGATTTCACGTCGATTTCAGCGAAACTTCAGTCTGTGTTCTATGAATAATAATTTACTACCTTGTGTTCCCCGCATCGCAGCAGAGGTCACCATCATCGGCCAATGGAGAAAGCAAAAAGTCGAGGAAATCCTGGGGTGTGTAGAGCGGCTCGACTGCCAACAATTTTGCGTAAAAAAAGCAACGGACGCCTATCACCCCATATGTTACCTCTGATGGCGACAGGTGCGCGATAATAGCGCGAAATAATTGGGTCGACACTTCACTACTGTACGCAGGCTTTATAATATAGAGATACATAGGAATATATAAAAGTTATATAGATTTTCAATTGTATAATAGCTACATAACAATATAGTAGTATATGACAGTATATAAATTATTTAATAGTTGCATGCTACTGGTACTGCCTTAAAGGGCTGAAAGGTGGAGGCTGACGAAAAGAGTTCTACTTAACTTGAAGACAACAAAGAAAACTATGGGATGAAAAAGAAATAAGAAATAAGAAGCTTGCTGAATAAGAAGCTTGCTGAGTGAGTAGAGAAATATCTCGGGATAATGACATTCTAGTTGAAACCGAGAAAATATGGGCATGCCACGGGCAGGACATGTAATGAGAAGAGGGGATAACCGGTAGTCGCTAAGAGTAACAAATTGGATTCCAAGGGAAGGAAAGCGTAGCAGGGACGGCAGAAGATTCGGTGGGCGGATGAAGTTAGGAAGTTTGCAGAGGTCAAGTGGGTGCAGCTAGCACAGGACCGGATTAATTGGAGGAATATGGAAGAGGCCTTCACTCTCCAGCAGGCATAGTCCAACTGATAATGATGATTATGACATAGTCGCTGACCATTAACTCTGCCATAACACTAGACGAGAAAGCAGTAGAGTCGGTCGAAGAACAAACATATGTCCTAATGTAGATCGGGAAAAAAACAACTAGCATGAGCAAGACACGTTATCGTTATTGAAAGGCAAGACGACGGGTGGTTCTTTAAGCTAATTATCTATAATAAAAGAGAAGACAAACGCAGAAGAGAGACCAGGTGGTTGGATGAAATTTCGAAGTTTGCCGCGTCAAGATGGTCACAGCTGTCACTGGATAGGGTAATCTGTAGAAATAATAAAATGGGTGCTTGCAGCGGTTGCATAATTAGGCGGGGGATGATAATTACCATCGAGCTACTGTACTGAGAAGAGTTGAGAAGTGGTTACGGAGCTGTCTTCATGTCCCGACGAGCGTGATAAAGTGTATGAGAATATTCTTCTGATTTTGTTCACTCTATACCTTGTTTTATTCTTTTTCCGTGAGCTTACCTCTTATCATGAAAATTGTATTCTTAAATTTCTCCCCTTCACCTCGAACGTCAAATCTCTCATATTGTGCCGGTACACCGATCGTGGAGGTGATCGTGCTGGAAAAGCGCTGATGAAAGCTGGACTCAAATCCGTATTCAGGCCAGCCAGCGATAGCTGTAAGCCGCTGGTAGTGCACAGAAGAGGGTAAAAATTACATTTTTACCCTTTTGCGAGCAAGAGGTGGAGCGGGACGTTCACTTGGCCTTGTCTTCCATCAGTCGATAAGTGTGTCAGCAATAACGGTCAATGCCGCAATGCAATAGCGTCGAAGCGGCTGGTCGAAAAGCACTAACATGTACAGCGTGGATAGAACGACGAAACGCGAAATGAAATTATAAATTAGACGAATAGCAGAACGGCGCGGCGAATATACCGTCGATCGCTAAGCAACCTTGTCGTCGAAACTTATCCTGCTAATGGCAGTCATCTGTCATTCTTGGGTGGAGACTTGATCAGCTACGAGGGGCCTTTGGCAATGCCGGTGCGAAGTTGCCGCTCCAGCTTTTCGGCTGTTCGTAGATTCTGCAGATTACTAATGATCCTTCATGTCCGACCTTGATGGTGAGCTATGGGAATCGAAGGCCTGAAAAGACTTAGGGGTTGCCATTTATTATATTTTAGAGCGAAGCTCTTTGGCGTCCGTTCCTGGGTTTCGCGTCGGCGTCGTCGTCGGCCTCGTAACCAGCTCCGCCCCCCTTTCATCCCCCCAGCGCTAGCAGCGACCGACTGATACCGCTGGATGCCGCTGACGCCGCTAGAGAGTCAAGATAACGTGACTGCATAGAACACCGTCGCCGCCATGTAGAAAGAGGAGGGGAGGGTCCCCCCCCCCCCCCAGTTCCTGTGTGGCGGATAGGGTGCTCTTCAGTTGCCGACGCGCCGGTTATTTCACGTAGGCCCCGGCACGTCGACGAATACGTGACCACCTTCCCACGGCTAGACCTGGTTCTTGGCGCTGCGGAAGCGAGGGTATCATATTGTTTGCGTCGGCATCGGCGGCGTTGTCCCTGAAACCAACTCCGCAGCTGGGGTTGACTCACTATCGGCGTCAGCAGCATCAGTCAGTCGCTGCTATCTCTTCCCTCCTCCCTTTATCGCGTTGTCCGCTTGCTGCGCGCGCTTCTGCCCCCATCGTTTGCCGCTGGGTGTACATGCCGCCCCCCCTCCCCCCTCTTCCTGCGAGTCTCCGGTTGTCAAAGCGCCGGCTCGAACTTAATTCCTTGCTTCGCTCCTCCTCCAATGCAACCCCTGTGCGGTGGCAATCAGAGAGCCAGATCGGTGGCGGCGGATCTGTATATGTGCACCACCCGAGCCGACACCGATGTTAGTAGTGGGGGACTTTAATGTTGACATAAAGACAAACAGGAATTTCTTCACACTTATGCGGGAGAACATCCCATTCCTCTCGCTCGTAACGCGTCCCACGGCTGTGACAACCTCGCGAGGCACTTGTATAGATCTCGTCTTTGAGAATCAAGCATTGGTGTACCAAGTCGAACATATATCAGTCTATTTCTCCGACCACAAAGCTTGCTTCATGACTGTCAAGAACTGTTAGTGGAGTTTTTTTTTAAAGGAATACATGTGAAAAATAAAAAAAAAATTCTGTGATAGCGCATACATGTGTTGCTCGATTTCTTTGCCTCAATCTATCGAAAAGGTGAAACAGCTTATTTGCTACGCTCAAATTTCGCATTAGGGAGTAATGTAATCGTCGGTAATTTTTTTACTTCGTTTTTTCACTGAAACGTGACATCGCCAATGGGGCAGGACGAAAGAAGGTGACTATAGCCGTCATGACGTGGACCTGCCCTCCTCAGTGCATAATGTTCTCTATCATCGGAACACGCCCCCAAATAGCCCTGCTGATGCAAGATATAGTAAAAATCGTACAGTGTTGCAACACAGACTGTTCTTATAGAGCATAAGCAAAAATTAATAAAATAAACCTGGAAGGATGCTCTGAGCTTCCTTGTCGAATCAATTTGTCAACCAACACGTCCTAACGATCATTTCTGGGTCGTCATTTTTTGCAGATAGCAGCAAAGGATACTCGCCGTCATTCGGTACTTAAGCAAAAGCTACGAATTGTGGCTGCAGACCAATGGCCGACATGATAGTTGAAAAGAGTACATGGCTGTTTCACGTGCATCGTTTAGCCAGATTGGACAGTGAGACAAAACTCCGCAGAGGTGAAAGCGAACCAACCGCTGTTCTAAGACTCGAACAGCTTCTAACGACAGTGTGACTCAGTTATTGGCGCTACGCATTCAGCGAAGCCGGGTTTACCGAGAAACAGTCAACTGGCTGAAAGGACAGTTCATTTTTACACTAACTCTCGTTCACAGCTGAGCTCGCTAGGTGGTTACTTTCCCGGAAGTTATGCGTTTATTCATTTCCTTTTATGCGGTGCCAAAGATTCCAGGCCAACTTGCCTTTGGCTGCTGTTGATGGGTCGATTCCGATAAATTGTGCGTACCTGGTCGTAATGGACAAAAAAAAATTCCTTGTCTTCATGACAAAACTAGAGGATAGTAATAACTAATCCTTGGCCATCTGAAAACGCAGTTATTGCTGCTGTGAATATTCTCAGCACGAAAGTTCTGCAAACGAGTTCACTTTCTACACAGCTTTCCGCAGTTTTGCACAGTGAAGCTGCATCCTTCTCTAAAAATGACACGTTCTCTCCCGGCAACGAAGGCAGCTTCCACAAGGCGGCGCACCAGCCTTTTGGACTTGGGCCACGCAACTGCGTCGGATTGCGCATGGCTCAGATGGCGCTGAACTTCACTATCGCCCGGCTGGTTCAGCGCTTTCGCCTCGAACTAGGACCCTCGCAGGGAGTGGTGAGCATGCACTGCGCTGGTGATAGACAAATTTAGGGATCCGATTTTGATGGCAGAGAAGTTTAACACTTGACGGACGCATCCTGGAGTGGGCTGCTTTGCTTTTTGATAGGCGATACTCTTTTCATAGTTTGCCGTCGGAAGCCAACTGATTCCGGCCGACGTCTAGGGGGGAGATAGACAAGTGAAAAGGGGATCTGCGTCTCACCCGATCATCCATACTCTCTGACGGGTGCAAATAAAGTGCCTTCTCTCTCTCTCGATATTTAAACCTTTCCCTCCACTTATGAAATGGTATCACGACTTCCACTGACAAAATTACGCAATATACTTGCGCTCTAGGCCCAGCATGATGCATTGTCCAGAAAAGCCAGTAGTTGAAGAACATTAAACCGGACATTTGAGAGAGTTGGCTGCGGTTTAACTGTGGGCTTAAGGCACTAAGCGAAGTGAACAGTTTAGAGTCATTACTTTATATTCCACTTACCGCTGCCCACCATTCCTATCGCTCTGCATTTCGGCGCAAATGAGCTTCTAAAGGTTTGCGAAATGGTCAACTATCGCCACACATCTACCTGCCATGGGCAAATCTCTGAAAAAGTGCTGCTTTGTTTCTTCATCCTCACGCTCATGCAGGCCTAATAGCTCAGTACAGCCCTGCGGCACTCGCAGCTTTCTTGCTGCTCAGCGGAAAAACTCCTAAATGAAAACCAGCAATGAGAGTTAGCTATGCTTTTCAAATGTCTTGCGTACCAATTGAATTCATAAAAGAAAAAAAAGCAAGAAAATAGAAAATTGTTCAGACATCGGATTATATATACGATACTAAAGTACGTAATATGTACCGCTAGAATGCCAACTGTTGGTTCACAGTTTGAACTGCAATCTAGAGCCATATTTAAAGTTTCTTGTGAAGGCTCTTTAAGTAGGTGGGCGCGTTTTTCTATCTTTTTTAGCGTTAGCATATAAATTAAAATATGAGTCACCGCTAATGTCATCCATACTGGGACTAATTCCTTAGCTGATAGAAAGCTGGGGTCAGCCAAGTAACATTATTTAGTAGCAAAAATGATGTGCATAATAAGAAATCTTCCACATTGCCAACGGAAAGAGTTGATGAAAATAGTTTTTACATGTTGCATAATTTCCCAATAGCAGTTAATATATCCACAGGTCTTCCCTCCGCGATTTCAGTTTTACGCGATTAATTTTCAAAATTTTCAAAGACGCGCCGGATTCATTCTTATGACAGGCTGACATAATTTTCGTGAACGCAGGAAAATTTCAAAGGCAAAGTATTGTTACGTATCAGAGGCTAAGACCGTTTCTGTCAGTGTGTTCGTAAAAAATCTCTTATAATGTTCCGGAGTGTCCTCACAATATTTAGAACAACATCCCTTTGGGTTTCGATGGTAGGTCTGTATCACTGGTTCTGGAAAAACTTTAGAGGATAACTTTTGCAAGCGATCAGATGGTTACACTATATACATAAATATATTAGTAAGAAGTATCATACAATATTCTGAAGTTGCCTAGTAATTATATTGGAATACGCAGCCCTTTGGTTTTCATGGCAGTTTTAACTATTTCCGGCGAGCACAGGATAAAAAGCAAAACAAAGTAAACGCTCGACCCGCATCGGAAGCTCAGACTATTCATGTCAACATGTGTAGAATAAGATCTTATAATATTTTACAGTTGTTTCACAATTAATACGTGTTCCAGAATCCTGGAACTGATTACGTCTACTGTGGGCTATGCAGGACGTGCGATCTGAGGAGACACAAGTAGAAACCTGCGTTAAAAACACGCGACAGTTTTTTTTTTTTTTTTTTTTTTTTAGCACTGCAGTCTCCCATCGATTTTAAGTTAATGACCTTCTCTTCAATGGATGCCCTGACCTAGCTGCACAAGACCGTACTGAGGGGACGATGGGGACGAACTTATATGCTCTACATTGACGGATAATTACCACCTTTGTACTCTAATATCGAGTTCCACAGATAGGCGTTTATACTATCGCAGAGGAAAAGGCGCGAGGTAACAGATACGTGTAGCCATCATCGGCTGTTTCAAACCCTCCACTCCTGTGGCATATCAGGATCAACTCCCCTTCTTTAGGCCAATAAGCGGAGACTATGAACGTTTTTATCGCACAGCAAAAAAAAAAAAAAAAAAAAAAAAAAAAAAAACATGGAAAATTAAGGGCTGCAATCAACGATACTCGGTGCAATCACCAGTTTCAGAGCTTGAATTGCAAAGGCTAGAAAAATAGTCTACGTTTTATTCAAATATTCTCAAAATGAACGTGGCTTCACTCGCACATCAAAAACTACACATCAATACGATGACGAAAAACCAGACTATCTCTTTTCGCTAACAGCAGAAACCTTATGGAGCTTTGTGAAGCAGCCAAACGACGTCCATGTCCCGTTACATCTCCCGTTGCTAACTCAGCTTGCGTTCTTTTTCATCATGAAAATGAAGCACTGCCTATCAACTTTTTAAAGAGCAGCTTTCAACGGCTCATGTTGTTCACGCTTCCGTTGCTGTTCCCTGTAGAAGCGGTTCTTTGTTTTGAGATTAAACCTAAGTAAATTAACAACTCTGAGTAATTAATTTTCAAAAGCAAGGGTTTCTTTATCCTGATATGATCAACAAAAGCATTCACGTGTTCAACGAGCACAAAGAAATATCTGACATCCGTACTGTTTAATTTTGCTCTGATGTGCAGGGCCCCCTCGACATCGGCTCCCGTTCCTTAGTCTCGGAACCGAGTGTCGGCCCCTGGATTATCTTCCGTCGGCTATGAACGCATTCCGATGAGCGAGGAAAAGCACGCTCTCGATACCAACCTATAACGCTGCGCCAAAGCCGACGCTGACAGCAAATGGGGGACACCTGTGCTGCATGTGGAATGCAGAACAACTCAATTGTGATTGCAACAGTGTTCTGCCAGCTGCGCTTTTCTAAACATGTATCATATGTTATTTGTTCGGGACCTCAAGGTTTTTGCGTTATGTGGTTCAGTCACTCATACGTGTGTGTTCATCACTTTACCATTTTCCTGCTTTTGTTCGTGCTATCAAGCGAGCATAGACCAAAAAATGAGAGAGTGTCAAAAAGAACTCATCTAGATGCCGTATACCGTAAAAGGTTAGCAAATATTCGCAGCAGAAATCACAAATTCCTACTCAGGCTCAGGGTGGAAAAGTTTCAGAGATTGGTACACGTATTCATGGGATGTGCGGACGATCTGGTAACGCCTTATAGCAGCGAGATGCGTGAATTGATTTAAGCACTCAGCGACGATGACAATTGGTTTGTTGGTATATTGTGTCGCCTTTCTATCCATTACAATCCCAATCATCGTATTTTGGGCATAGCAGCAAAATAGGGAAGTTGCCAGCAAGAGTCAGTCTTCTTGCTACAATGCGGAAATATTATCTGTATCTGTGGTTCAAGTCCCAAGGACATGTAAGCTATATGTGATGCCGACTATTATTAGACTCTGTAATGCCGACAGATATTTTTTCAATAAGGCGCACATTCGGGTTTACAAGTGCATCCAGGAGATGAGCTTCCTTATCAGATTATTCTGTCTCTGGGCGTACTTATTCACGTTTTAGGCTCGTTGTTATTTCCCTTTAGCAAATTTTTCGTGCGCTTCGAATCCGCATAGTCCTTGCTTTATGTTCCAAAAAGGATCTTTAGTCACACCAAATCATGGCGGACAAGCTGATAAGTTACCGTGATGATCTACTCTGTAATGGCCACTAAGCTAAGTGTCATTGCCTGTAATGGCAAGTTTAATAAATGTCTTCTTTCATACGGAGAAATTTATCCTAAACAGAAGAAATTATTTTTATTGTGATTTGCATGGAACAATATTTTCTTGCTACATTTCGTTAACAGGCGGGAACGTCAACATAAACGATCATCCCTGCATCACTCAATTACATCCCGCCTCTAATAGTCTTGTTCACGCATGCACAGTGCAGCGCGCAAGAGTTATATACTTGGTTCACCTGCCCCGCTTTCCTGTTGATAAACATCAGTGTTCTTCGCTTCAGAGATTCGTCACCTTCTCTAAATGAACACGAGCGTTCCACACACTGCGGCTTGCCAAACTATCGGAGCGCTGTCTCCTGCATCGTACGTCACAGAGTTTGCATTCAAGACGGAGAAAGTGGTGAAAGCCGTACAGAAAGCAGTGTTGTTGTCTGCTGCTGCGTCTTCTGTACAGCTTCCGCTCGCTGCCCTGCAAATTTAACGGCTGAACGTTGGTGGTTGGCGGCGGTAGCGTTGGCTACCGCCGTCAACTTGTCGCCGTTCTCAAATGGAGTAATTCCTAGACGCAGTCCGTAGATATGGCGTGACTATGGTCCGACTCATAGACATAAGGCGGGTTCCGTCAAAGTAAGCCATGACGTTGTCTTCATAGGGTCGTGCGACGCGCAGCACAGTGCGACCATCGTCGCACTACGTAGATGATGCTTAACAAAGGCATCCCACAAAGCGTCGTCACAGCACCCCTTCTATTCAGCATAGCGACGGCTGGTCTACCACAGCGACTCGGCGGCATTCATGGCATCAGCAGTGTGTCGCATGTAGACGTCACACTCTGGGCCAACAAAGCCCCACTGGAAGAAAAGGCCGACGAGCTAGAGACCGCTGCCACTACCGTCAGCCTGTATCCACGACAGTGCCCAAAAAAGTCAAAGGTGATACGTGTCCATTGAGCCCGGCACGAGAAGTTGACACCACTGAGAACTATTTGCAGCGAACGTTTGCGTCACAAATTTGGTAGAAAATTCGGGAGAACTGGCGTCACATGGAGGTCAACAAGTGACTTGTTAAGACAGAGGAGTGACATGTGTAGGACTGTCTGAAGTGGCTGTGGCCTCCGCGACGTATGGGTCTGGATGCGTAACGCATCGTTGATTCTAAAGACTTGCCGTGTGCCTCGTACGGCTGCTTGATGATGTCACCAAATTGTTTTTGCAATTTCAGTCATTTTCGCGAGTATGGCAAACCACGAACGCCTCACAGATTTTCTCGTAATGGAAAATATATTATTTTCGCATTGCCAGAACACAGAAACGCCGACTGGCCAATATTTTTGTCGCCAGCCAGTGGCCAATATAGTGAACCGTGTGGCGGCTTGCATCACATTAAATAATTATGGTGCGCTGTAAATGCAACCTAGTTACGGCTTACTACAAGGGCAAGGCTCTATTGAGCGCGCAAAGGTGTGCGCACAAATCTGTGCAAGAACAAGCGTTCTGCGCGTGCTCACTTCTAGCACGGAAGCATCTTGTTACGTACCTCGACATGATTTAACATCGTAAAAACAAATCTCAAGAACACAAGACACATAAGGAGCAGACACACACGAGAGCTGACTAACAACTGATCGTATTAAATACACAACAATAGGTGCGCAGAAAACAAAATGGCAGCTAAAATCGAAAACACCAAAAATAAAAACCCAAAAAACTACCAGCCTCGTCAATGAAGGGTTAACAGAGGCCAAATCATAAGGTGGCAAATATATCGAAGGTTTGCTTACACAGAAGCCCGTTTATATACCGTGCATGATGAGGGCGTCAAACATTGCCTTCATGCCTTTCTCCAAGGAAAATTTTGGTATTGTGCACTGCTCTGAAAGGGCAACGCAACCTTTACATGATTTGCGACGGACCACCAGTTGTCCCCAGAAGCAACCTAGTAGTCAATCTGAAATCATGTAAAAGTTGATTTGCCCTCAATGAAATAAATCGGTATCCCAAGAATCATTTAAAGGGTTGGATGTAACTGCTATGTTGCTTCATCCCAACGCAAACTGTGAATAACATTCAAAGATCTATAAAAAGAATCCAGCGCCTAAACGTTCCCATCGTTACTACGCGCTGGACGTAACCACATTGCCTACTGTTCTGATCAGTGCGATGCTCGCATCTATTTTCAGTCTCCCAGATGGCGACAGCAGCACTTCTACTATTTCAAAACCCACGGCGTATCCGATCCCGAGCTGTGTCTGCTGCGGACAAACACGCCAGCAAATATTGCGAAACACTGACGGCACTTGTAAAGTAAAGCGGCGAAATCCTAATCGCATCTGGTATGCCGGCAGCGAAAACCCCTGGCGCAGTATGTCTGCTTGTATTCAGCTAGATGGAAGTAAGGTTGTAAAGTGCTAATCCCCCCCCCCCCCCCACCATTGTGCTTAGTTATTCTCTGGCTCAGTCGCTAAATCCGTATAATTTCTGACATGAGCAAGACAAAGTACTAAGTAATCCGCATAAGACCCTGGACTACACGAAAACAGAGCTGCATAAAAAACTTTTTCATACGCCTCGCCGCTGTGGTGGCTGAGTGGTCAAGGCACTCGATTCCTGATCCCACAGACCCGGGCTCAAAATCCGCGGTCGCGACCGCGTTTCGATGGAGGTGAAAAGCTAGGCGCCTGTGCACTGTGCGTTCTCATTGTGCGTTAGAGCCCAGATCGCCGAAATTAATAAGCACTCCCGACGCTTCTCGCTTGCTGTTTTTGTTTAGATGATTCCTTAGAGACATTAAGCACAATGCACCAAAATAAGTCAGAACTTTTGTCATACACCCAAACCTACAGCTAAATTTTTTTTTATGCAATGCAAGTGAAAAGGTGTCGTGACTGGTAAGTAAACCTCTCATGATGACAGCGCCAATAAAACGTACGTGATGAGACCCGTGCATGTTTTCATATTCATGCAATACTACGAATGAAATAAGCCGCTTTCTTCGTTTAACGGCGGATTAAATGTAAGAGGGGAATATTTTTATGAATAAATGATTTCGCAGGTAAAAGGCTAGCTATATATCGCTATAAAAGTTGGCTCTCTACAGCAGCAGGCACTACAAATAGTGAACAGTTAAGATAAGAATAGTGAATAGGAAGATTTCATAAATATCTGGATATGAAAACTTCCACAAACAAAATGCACAATATAAGCGAATCTCGATTTTCACTTGAAACTTTTGAAACATGTTTCCTGCCGACCATTGTTGTGTGTGAGCAGTGCATTTGGTAATCGACATTGCTTCGTTTTGACCCCTTTCTTGCACCAAAGCGGCATGGCATGATAAAATGTAAACACTATAGAAGAAATATGATTTGTCGAGAGAACAAAAATCAACACTTACAAACGTGACTGCAGCGCTGTCAAAATGCGCCTTAGTGCGCACGAGAGCATGCGAAATGATGTGCTGATCTCTTATCGTGCTTTTGTTTTTACTGCACGCGACTCATTTTCTTGCCCTCATATTCCCTGGTTATTTGGCGTTCATGGAAGAACGGTAAATTACTGATGTGTTTCTGTACATACATGTAAATACTACTTGAAAAATTCTTGAGAGGCTCACGTCAAAGTTCTGGAAAGCAAGGGCATTCGCAGGTGTGGAGGGGAGCTTTGTCCCGCATGGGTGTCAGTTGTGTATGCTGCCGCACTCGCCGCTTCGGTGGGTGGACGATAGTTGATGTAACACCATGTTTTGGGACCATCTCTGGGCCTCAACAACAGCGACGATGATTGCCGCGGAATTTCTTCGAAAGAGGCTAGTGAAGGCTTCGGCCTTAGAAACGAAAACAGCCTTTGAAAAAAGGCAAAGTTCCTCCGTCTCCCTTTTTGGCTGGCGCTAAGCCACCCCGTGAGGGAAGGTCCATGAGAGTGAGTGCCTGTGGCGACTGCGTGAAATATGAAGCTGAACGCCGATGAAGCTGAGAGAAATTCTCACTGGTGTATGGATGCTGACGTGCGAGCCCTCTAAGCGTACGACGCCGGATGCAAGCCAGAGGAGAGCCATAATAGTGCCACCTAATCCTCTTGCGTCAATTGAATAACAAAGTGAACTGGCTTCTCTAGTACCCCTTATCTTAAAGGGTTCTAAGTTCCTCAAAAAATTTTCAGTGATGACGACATTCTGTTCGACTTGCATTTCCGTTCGTCAACAAGCTGCTACAAATTTCAGAGGCATAGCTCTGCACTTCTGCAGAGGCACAAAGGCTACATGCGCCTCAAAAAGGACATGTGAAGCCATTTTGAGCTGGAAGAACTGCTAGTAATAATGGTAACAAATGACATATATTGTAGAAAGTTTTAAAGTACTCATTGAATTTTGTTTTCATCTATTTCTTTTGCACTGGACAACAAATGAACACTAAATTGATATTAGTAACTTCAATATTCATTATTTAAGTGCTTAAATGAGTATTAATGAAGTAGTAATATTTTGCGTATTGAGTTTGTAATTTAGTGCTATATAAATAGACCCAAAAAATATCGATGGGCCTCAAACACATAACAGGGAAAAGTCCCGTTGACTGCAAGACTCAATAGTTAATACTTAATCATATTAGGAGGACAGCTCCTAGCTGATGCGATAAACAACTATTTTGTGAATGCAACAGTACCTGAGATAGACCAGGTTAAAGACGACTGTACCGATGACGAAACTAGTTAATCGAATTTTCTTGTATTTTCTTGACGTCAGCCAAGCTTAAGTCGTCATGTTAAGTGGATGAAACGCCGATGCTGCCAATGGATAAGACGATATTAAGGTAGCACTAATAAAAAAGTTTCGCTAACTATTAGTCCAATACTTGTGTTCGTAATAAATTTATCGTGTCTGACTTGAATCTTATCACTGGAATTCAAGGCGCCGAAAGTAATTCCTGTCCTTAAAGGTGGTCCTATTAACGGCATTTCAAATTATCATCTAAACATTGTCCTGTGCACATATTTGAAAAAACAAATGTTGAAAATGTATTTACTAGTGTCTTATAAGATGCCTTAGCAAATATTACATGCTCTCGCCATCTCATTTTGGTATTAAAAAGAACAAAACGACAGAAGACCACTTTCAAACATGAAAAATTGAATTATTGATAATCTTGGTATGCTGTTTTATACCTTAGATATATCTCTCAATTTGCGAAAAGCGTTTGATTCGGTGAATACCAGTAGCATGCCTAGACAATTGAACAGATATGGAATTAGGGGTAGTAACCTCATTCAGAGACCTTATTCAGAGTTTATTTTGGCTGAATTAACCGCACGCTTTTGTGAACTAAGTGAGGTGCAAAACATTACTCACAGAAGCAGGTGTCCCACAAGGTTCAATGCTGTGACCAGTTCTATTTCTAGTAATGTTTTAAGATCACTGAGCTATAACTCACACCTGACATCAATCAATTCGTTGATGGCATAAGCATATTATTTACAAGCGGAATCACCCAAGAAGTATGAGATGAAGTTAATGTCCATTCGGTGGAATGGTCGAGATGGTTGAAAAAACGTAATTTGTGGATTGATACACAAAAAACTAAATACTCAATATTCAGACACGACAAAAAAACGCACGATATATTTAGGTAATATTCGAAGACCATTGCTTCAACAAAAATGCAGAGGCAAAAGCTCCTTGGATTCTAGTTTCACGACCAATTTTCATTTAGTTATGTCGATTAGCTCATTTCGGATCGCACGCCTTCTGTTGGATTTGCAATCACATTATCCTGTATCTTACTACCACTGTGATTGAAAAGAATATATTACATGATATTCTAATTCAAATTGCTGTACGGCATGTTGCTGTCAGGTACTATACCACCAAAGGTAATTATGAAAGAATATTATTTCTGCAGAAGCGCGGACTTCGATACCTTGGAAACTCTTAGGGCCAAACGAAACCTACCCACACACCCCTTTTTACCAAAAATAAAATTTTGCCAGTTTAGAAAGTGTAAATTTTAAGGCTAATCCAGCTCATATACAAAAAACAACAGTTGTATACTAAAGACACCCATCAAACCTTCACCAGATGCGAGATTAGAAATCCTAAAAGAAAACTTTAAAAACTAAGAACTAAATATGACAAAGAGGATATGGACTACCAATTAGCTAAACTGTCTACCTACAGGTATCTGATGACTGCAGCCAGTCATTCGGGGCTTTTGAACGAAGATATCTAGAATACTTGTTCTCCTGAAATATATTTAAGAGCCACGAGAAAAATACGAGCTAGACATATTTATATATGACTGCGTTGGAGTTTGTAACTTTTCTTTTTGAGCTACGTAATATAACATATGTCTCAGTCCTATCCGATGGCATTAGAAACTTTGAGTAACGCCTTTGCTGCTCCTGGTTCGGATCTTATCTATTCGGTTATCTTTTGTTGTACATGGATGTATCGGTACTCTCTTCCTTTCACAAAACCTCCATAGTGTACTTGAGTGGTATTCCTGCGTACTTGCTTTACTGCTTGTGCTGTATTTGAAAAGCATTGAAATGTTGGGCAACCGCGTAAGTTTTTCAACTAGAGAAGATGTATTCCCGCTGCTGCAAGGCCCCGTCAGGCTTTATTAGCAGATATTATCTGCATTGCTTCTTGCAAATAAACCTGACTTCAATTTAAATAATGAAATTTTTCATGTGAGCTCGATGTTGAAAAAGATGCTGAATACTCCACTCGACTATAACCATAAGGCAACGCTCTTGCTTCATCTCCGGCATTTCCTAGCCCGAGCGAATGTATAATCACTCCATAGAGGAACTGAAGACGGTCTTTGTGATCACTCGTGCACATTAGGACCGCGGAAGGATTGCGCTTTGAACGCATGAAGCTCTCCCAGCTAGAAACGATCCCGCCCGTGGGGAGAGACTGAATTAAGTATTCATGTTTATTCGAGTAATTCTCGGCCACGAAATTTGATCCCACAGTATCTGAACAGGTGTGTTCCGCGAGCCAGAAGGTTCCTGAAAAACTGGCAACGACTCCTCGACAGCTCAATAACTTCGTGTCCACGATTTTTTTGTTGGATCTGCCAAGATTTGACTGTTTTCCGCCTGAACAAAAGGTAGCTTAAATATGTTGCAGTTAGCACTCTCGCAATGTAGTACTCTTAAGAGAATACTGCTTCTGTGGAATTTGTGTTTAATATCCTGTTTGTCTATCACCGCCTTCGCGCCGCCTTATCACTACGATTGGTCAAAGCCGCCGGATAGAAATCTTTTGATACGCGAAACAAAATCTTAGAGGAAACGCCTGGATACTGCACGGTTTTTGATAGTTTTATTCGTTTTGTGCAGAATGCCAGTCGTTATGCACCATCCCTAACTATATGAGACACGGGCGTCTTCATCACAGCTGCATCTATGCAGTATCTGTTAAATCAACTTAGCAAGTAAACGTGGCTCATAATTTGAGCAATCCCTCAATTTACATGCAGGCATGCCTGTCATAAGGAACAAGAAAATTGCATTATTTGTCATCTAGTAAGTTCCAAATTTTACACTGTGAACAGGTAACTTGCGTACTGTCTTTTAACGTCCGTCCGAGGCTATATGATTACGTATAAGTGCGGTCAGCTATGTTAGATGCCAGCCACGACTATTAAGCCACTCCTTTCTGTTCAACCGCACCAATATCCTCGTCTTCACGGACTCAGTACTCTTGTTTAGAGACGATGCCTCTTGCATGCTTTGTTGGTGCGATATCGAAGAGAAGAGGCTGTTGTACACGGAGGTCGATGACCGCACACTTCTGCTGGGCGTGTAACCGGAAACTAGGCGGGATTCCGATTCAGGATCTTCCCTTTTGCTTCCGTTCCTGGGGCTAAAAGCAGCGTCACCGTCTTCGTCAACGGCCACGCGCTCGGGTCTTGTGGCGTTGGCGTTCGTTCCATTCTCGCCCGCCGCATCGTCGCTGTCCACTTCAAGGCCTCGTCCGGCATCACGCATCTTGTCGACGTGTCGGAGCGCGAACATCAGGCCAATAAGTGCGGCCACCGCAAGCGCCACGACCACGGCCGAAATCTGCATGTACCAGGTCGTCGACCTGCGATGAAGCAGAGGTTACAGACTTGGCAAAGCGACCAGAATGAAACGGTCCATATCGGGGACTGTGTTCCGACCGTAACACGATACGAAAGGGCGGCAGTACATGATTTCTTTCAGCGTGCACGAAATGGCTTGAGATTTACTCCAGATTATACTTTGGCTCCAGGATGTAGTGAATGACGCAGAACTATTTACACCTACATGCCTACTTGGTCCGGCGTTTATATAGGAACATAAATTATTTGCTGATATTTCGGGGCTTAGGGTGGCTTATTTCTTTAACCAACCATACATGCTCCACAATTGTTTTACCCAATAGAGACGACACAAGATTTCCAACTAGAGGGCAACAATGACAGCCCTAATATAATCAACAGGTCATGACTGCCACAGCAGTTCTGCGAACTTCGATGCACACTTGAGGTCGCCGTCGCAGCATTCAACTGTATTGTACACCATTCGCAACGCTATCCAGCTTAAGGATTCTAAGCAGGCAACATCCTAAATCAGCTAGCCTCTTTATTGCGGGTTGAGAATGGCGCCACGCCCCGGGTCGTGAGACGCTCTTCATAATTCCCCTTGTCTACCGCGAAGATAGCGAGAGATACTGCGCCTTAACTTTCCTGTAAACGAATTATAGAACGCCGGTGAGCTTTGATGCGTTCAGTGGAATGCTGGTTGCGATCTACAAGGGGCGCACGATGTACCGTCACGACTGGTCATGCCGTCACCTTCTTCTCTACTTTCTCTCTTCTCTCCGCACAAAGCAGCGGAGGTGGCTCAGCTGCCCCACCGGGGTGGTGCAGTGGTAAGACACCGACTACTGTGCCGAAGTACCCGGGTTCGAACCCGACCGCGTATTTGGGTTTGCTCGGTACGGTGGCTCCGCAAGGGACAAAGCAACAGAAGAGACGAAGAAAACGGGCTGTTCCGACTAGCATCTACCGCCCCCAGGAGCCGAGCAGCCTAGCGATTAGAGCTACTACTACTACTAAATAATAATAATACACAGTAATATTTCTCTGCTAATTATTATTATTATTATTATTATTATTATTATTATTATTATTATTATTATTATTATTATTATTATTATTATTATTATTATTATTATTATTATTATTATTATTATTAATCATTAGTAGTAGTAGTAGTATAGAGGAAGACTCGTTTCACGAAGTTGGCACTGAATTGTCTAGTTAACGGCCGAATTACCTGCTAAATATTTTCTTCACAGTTTTAATTAATAATAATAATAATAATAATAATAATAATAATAATAATAATAATTGGTTCACAAGAAGGGAAAGGCGCAGTATCTGTCACACTTGTGTCTATGGACACCTGAACTACTCCGTAGCCCTGCGCTACGGCTCCTCTTTCTCTCTTCCTCCCTTGTGTCTGTGGACACCTTCATCCCTTGGTGTCCACATACACAAGTGTGACAGATACTGCGCCTTTCCCTTCCTGTGAACCAATTAATATTATTATCATTAATAATTAAAGCTGGGAAGATAATATTTAGCCAGGTAATTTGGCCGTTACCTACAGACAATTCAGTGCCAACTTAGTGAAACGAGTCTTCCTCTATACTACTACTACTATTACTACTACTACTACTACTACTACTACTACTAATAATAATAATAATAATAATAATAATAATAATAATAATAATAATAATAATAATAATAATAATAATAATAATAATAATTATAATAATAGTAGTAGTAGTATAGGCTTTCTCAAGCTAGTGCCGCGTCCAACATGATGCCCATTGAAAAAGCATGCGCCACTAATCGCTAGGCTGCTCGGCTCCTGGGGGCGGTAGATGCTTGTCGGGACAGCCCGCTTTCTTCGTCTCTTCTGTCGTTTTGTCCCTTGCGGGGCCACCGCACCGAGCAAACCCAAATACGCTATGTAGAGCCTATGCTTTCATAGGTAGCTTTGCTCAGCGGTCACCGTTGCCTTAATCGCATAGTAAATCAACCAATCGCCCTAGTGGCTCTTACCACTGACGCCGCTTTTGAGACGCCGGCATGTGTCCAACTCGGCTGAAGGCTGTTAGAGGCTGATCTTCACACCAGCTCGCAGAAAGTGCGGAACGCCGGCTCCGCCTTTGCATTTGCTGCTGCTTCGGTCTCGTGCCTTGGTGGTGGGTGTGATGCCGTGCTCCTTGGCAATAGGCCTCTAAATGCGACGTCATTGCCTCAGAGCTCCAGTCGGCTTCATGGTTGTCCCTTTGTGTGAGTGGCGTCTCATCTTCATCGGCATCGAATGAGATGTGGCCGGTGCCCACGAAGCGGCCTTTTGTCTTGTACTGCGATGCAATAACGAGACTGATCATATGCGTGCGACTAGAAACAGCCTGATATTCGACTCAAAAGGCCTGGTTGTGACTGTCCAGCGCACATATGCGTACTTGTCATTCTGATTTGTTTTATGACTAATATTTTAAGTTGACAGCTTGCGCAATATGCGAGAAGATGCGAGGAATTGATGGTTACATAAATTATTTAATATTGACAAATTTTACCAATGATCGACATAGGATTGAATGATTGCTTAAATCATTTATTAGTGACTATTCTTGCACACGATGTAGTATGATTTTAATTTAAATCCGGCGAGGTCAAATTTGGTGGTTGCGCCAACCAAATATGAGGCTCGCCATCATCTAGAGGAAATAACATCTAGAAAGGAAATAACAAGAATAAGATTGGATGGAGCGCATTTGGAAAGCACTCACAGATTATGACTAGCAGCTTACCGGTATCGCTCAAGAGGAAAGTATATAACAGTTGCATCTTACCTGTACTAACCTATGGGGCTGAAACGTGGAGGCTAACCAAGAGAGTTCTACTTAAGTTGAGGACAACTCAGAGAGCTATGGAACGAAAAATGGTAGGGGTAACATTAGGAGATAGGAAGCGTGCAGAGTGGGTCAGATAAATAACTCAGGTTACCGACATTCTAGTGGAAATTAAGAAGAAGAAATGGGCATGGGCAGGACATGTAGTGCGAAGAGAGGATAACCGATGGTCGCTGAGGGTAACAAACTGGATTCCAAAGCAAGGAAAGCGTAGCAGGGGGCGGCAGAAAGTTAGGTGGGCGGATGAGGTTAAGAAGTTCGCAGGGGTCAAGTGGATGCAGATAGCACAGAACCGTGTTAAGTGGAGAAATATGGGAGAGGTCTTCACCCTGCAGTAGGTATAGTCAGGCTGATGATGATGATGATCATCTAATAAGACTGGACATCGATCTTGGTCCAAATGTACCGAGGTCAAATGTGTGGGGTTGCCCAGGCCATATGTGGAGGTCACAATGGAGTTTGGAATGGCCGAATTAGACGGCATCTGTTTTACTCCAAATTTGCCGAGGTCAAACTTGGGGGATGCTAGGTCCGAATTTTGGAGTCGCCTAAGGTTATGTGTTTAGGTTGCCATTGCGTTCGTTGGTCTTTTCGAATTCGATCACCATTGCGTTCGTAATAGTCGATTAGACTGGGGTTGTTGTGGCTGTAGGAAGAAGGAAGAGAAAATGCACGGGCCTGCTACTGGCTCTGTAGCTGAGCCACCTCCGCTGCCTCCCGCGGACAAAAGAGAAAACAGAGAAGAAAAAGAAGGAGAGAAAGACGCGCGCCGCAGGGTGCAATGACGGCCTAAAACAGATAAAATTTGGTGACTGGCTAGCCCCCGCCGCCAGCGGCGTTGACCTACCGTCCCAGCCACGTAGGGCCAGGAACTGCCACCCTTCACCCTCACCCTATAGGCTGGAGTATAGCAACATGCAGAGCCTCTGTTGGAGCTTTTTTGTGCCACTTTCTTTGTACTTTCGTTGTGTTAAACGAACATGTTGAATTCAGTGCCTTAATATATTATACAGCAACGCGACACTTATTTTCTAATGGACACAGTTTGCAAGGCCTTTGCTACTTATCCAACCGCCAAACGCTCGCCAGTTGGTTACATTCGCTGCAAGAACACACCACTGTGTTTCTACACCGTCAGTACTATGATTTTGGTCGTTGAGCAAATCAAAATATTAGATACCGGAACATGCATGTTACGACCTGTGGTAGTTGGATCGTCATAACTCGACAATTACAAAAAGAAAAGCGAAACAATGTACTCAAATTATGTTGAGGGATCCCGTCAAAGCCGACCCCTTTAAAGCTGCAGTATAATACCTTATGTTTTACACATATTCTACCATACTTGGCGAACATGACTTAACATTATACATACTCCACGGAGGCCGTGTAGCTAAATGATTTGGATCCAGTGCATATCGAACAATCCACACCACATATTAAGGCGAAATTAGAGTGCTCTAGTAGAGCCCTATAAAAGCCTTTAATGCATCATCGTTGTCAAGAGGGATATAGTTAAATAAAAAAATACGAGGGACTTCAGCGATTGAAGTTTGTTTTTTTTGTTTGTTTGTTCGTTCGTTTGTTTGTTTGTTTGTTTGTTTGTTTGTTTGTTTGTTTGTTTGTTTGTTTGTTTGTTTGTTTGTTTGTTTGTTTGTTTGTTTGTTTGTTTGTTTGTTTGTTTGTTTGTTTGTGGGGTTTAACGTCTCAAAGCAACTTAGGCTATGAGAGACGCCGTAATGGAGGACTCCGGAAATTTCGACCGCCTGGGGTTCGGTAACGTGCATTGACATCGCACAGCACACGGGCGCCTTGCTTTTCGCCTCCATTGAAAAGCTGCCGCTGCGGCCGGGATTCGATCCCGCCTCTGCGGCAGCTTTTAGTAGTGAAAGGCGACAGCCTGAGTGCCGCATTCTGCTACGCAACTGGCCCTAATTAGTATATAATTAACTATTTATGAAGGAATTAGGTAGGTAATTATTCAATCATTATTTAGGTCATTAATAATTTACCAAAATAGTCGTCAATTGGTAATTATTTCATTAATTAGTCATTGATCATTGATTGACATCTGGCCATATAGGGCGCGCATTCTCGCATACTGTGGGGATGCTGTGTGATTCGTTGAGACCTCTTTGACGTCATCCCGCCTCGGCCAATCAGAACGCCGCAAAAGCGGGACACATTTTGTCCATGACAGCATGAGCCATTAAAGGCTTTTTCTTAATAATCCTTGTCTCCACCGGGAATCGAATCTCCATCCCTTGGAATATTGAGGTGAGGCCTATGTCAGCACATTAAAGATCCCCAGGTGGTCGAAATTACTCCATAGCCCTCCACTACGGCTCCCCTTTCTCTCTTTCCACTTTCACTTTCACCTATATCCTTTCCCTTACGGCGCGGTTCAGGTGTCCACAGAGTAAGTGTGACAGACACTGCGCTTTTCACTTCTTGTGAACCAATTATTATCATCCCTTGGATCCCCAGCCGGACTTTTTACCATCTGCGCTACGCCCCGAATCGTACGTGGAACATTCAGCGTAATTCTCCTTGTCTACCATGAGGATAGCGGGATTCCGCGATTGACAGGTACTGCGCCTTTAATTTCCTGTAAACGAATTATAGAATGCCGGTGAACTTTGATGCGTTCAATGGAATGCTGGTTGTGTTCGACAAGGGGCGCGCCATGTACCGCCAAGACTGGTGACGACTGGTCATGACGTCACCAGGCGATTCATGCATAGACGAAGCTGATCCCGCCGGGCGTCCGATCCAGGCGTCCGTGCGGCGCCTTTCATTTGTCGCTTCCTCGAACGCCATGCACTCCCCTGATGGGGCTGGGACAGGTAGGTCACCACCACTTGCGGCGAGGGCTTGCCTGCCACCGAATTTTGATCTGTTGTAGGCCGGTATTGCACCCGCCACCGCTTCGTAGGTGGACAACGGCTGTTGTGGCGGCGCGCGTCTTTCTTTCCCGCTTCCTTTTCTTTCTTCTCTATTTTCTCTTCTATCAGCATAAGGCAGCGGAGGTGGCTCAGCTACAGAGCCAGTAGCAGGCCCGTGCATTTTCTTTTCCATCTTCCCACAGCCACAACAACAACACCACACAGCGAACAGAAGCAAACCCAGATGTCTAGAAGACGCTAGTACAGCAGGCATCTGCGGCATTTTAAATTGATTTACAGGATAGAAAAATCGCAGTATCTGCCACAATTCTTCAAAGAGAGGAACGTGGGAGTGAAAGAAAAGAGGGAGATAGAGGTGCCGTAGTGGAGGGCTGCGATCCACCGCGCTATAATGGCTTTCGCCTCATAGCACTTTTCTTTCTTATCGATATTCTCTTCTATCTGCACGAGGCAGCGGAGGTGGCTCAGCTACAGAGCCAGTAGCAGGCCCGTGCATTTTCTTTTCTTTCTTCCTACAGCCACAACAACAACAATGATCCAAAGTGCTCTAGTATTTTTTTTTTCATTTCTATTTGCTTTATATTCAAGCGCAGAATTTTCAACACCAAGCTAAATTATGTGCTGCGAGCATTGTGTCAGAAATGCTTTTGGAAATCCCCGCTGGGTTTCTCAGTGGTTACGGCTCTCGACTACTGTTTCGAAAAGAGCAAGCTGACCTTGATCGCCCAGATATCACTGATTACGCTTCCTGGGCATCGGACCTTAGGCACCTGTCCTCTAAGTACACCCGAACCCTGAAAACATCCTTAGACCGCCCTGCTATTGACTCCCATCTCCTGCACCTGTGGGACGCCCGCAGAGGCCTGGTGAAACGTTGGCGCCACCAGCGCCACAACAGAACGCTCAAACGCCGCATCGCAACCCTAACGCAAGCTGCAGAGGACTATGCATGGAACCTTGCTCAATCAAATTGGCTGACAAGATGTGATTCCCTGAGTGGAATCACACCTTAGCTCGAAACAAACTTGGAGCTTACTCAGATGCCTCATTGACCCCAACAACTCCAAAAGCGACCAACGCAAGAACCTTGCTAGGGCTCTACATGGTTACCGCGGCTCCAATAGAGATCTCGTACAAACCATCAAACAAAAGTACTTCTGCACCACAGCCGACACGGACCCCCTCCCTCCCTATAATGGGCAGCCAAACGAGAAACTAGATGCAGAATTCACCGTCAAAGAAATACAGGCCGCCATCCTAGCCATGCGCAGAGGCACAGCTCCTGGGAAAGACAAGATCACGGTGGGACTCCTCGCCAATCTCCACGACGCAGCCCTCACGCAGCTCGCGAATTACATTAACAACTGTTGGCGCATGGGCCGGCTGCCAAACGAGTGGAAGACTGCGGAGGTGCACTTCATCCCCAAACCGGGCAAACCCATAAATATTAACAATCTACGGCCCATCTCTCTCACCTCCTGCGTAGGGGAAGTTATGGAGAAGGCGGTACACATCAGGCTCACCCGATATCTTGAAGAAAACGACTTGTACCCACACACCATGTTCGGATTCCGGCCTGGCCTATCCACCCAAGATATACTCCTCCAGCTTAAGGAAGAAGTCATAAACCCCCCTAACAAGCCTTTCTTCAGGGCAATTCTCGCTCTTGACCTCAAGGGGGCGTTTGATAACGTAAAGCACCACTCTGTTTTGAAAAATATGAGCCACATCAATTGTGGTGCAAGGACCTATGCATATGTTAAAGATTTTCTTCACGGTCGTACCGTCTACGCCGACCTCGGTCTGGCAGAACCTAGCCAAATACAGCTAGGCACACGCGGCACGCCACAGGGTGCTGTTCTATCACCCTTACTTTTCAATATTGCTTTAATCAAACTCCCAGCCCAGCTAAATCAGGTATCGCATCTAAGGTACGCCTTCTACGCGGATGACATCACTATTTGGACCACGGCCTATTCTACCGCGGAAATCGAAGACCGCCTTCAAGAGGCCGTAACCATCGTGCAAGCCTACGCCGCTAACTGCGGCCTTACTTGCTCCCCCGAAAAGTCGGAGTTGCTGGTACTACACAGCTCCCGCCAACGCAGACCCACTGTTGAAGTCAACCTCAATGGAAATCCAATACCACAGAAGGACAGCATCAGGGTTCTAGGGCTTTACATCAACGACAAGGGCAGAAATGTTTACGCTCTCACTCGGCTCAAAAACACCAGTCTGCAGGTTGCGCGTATGATAGCCAGGGTCACTACCAATGACAGGGGTATGCTCGAACAAGACACCCTGCGCCTGGTTCAAGCATTCATCATTAATAGAATTGTGTATTCGACACCGTATCTGCACCTCAAAACGGGATTTATAAGCAAATCGACTTCATTATACGAAACGCAGTTAAAAAGGCGCTGGGCCTGCCCCAAAGCACTTCCACAGAACGTCTCTTGCAATTAGGGGTGCACAATACAACCGAAGAACTCCTTGCTGCCCAACGCGCCACCCAGATAAATCGACTAGCAGCAACCCGCACGGGCCAGACCGTTCTTATGGACCTTAACCTGACTAGCCCGCAAGGCCTCGTAAAAAAACAGGCTATACCGCCCGGGTGGTCAGACTCGTTCATAGCCAATCCCCTACCCCGCAATATGCATCCTCTGTTCCACCAAGGGCGCCGGAAGGCGCGGGCCAAATACATCCAGGAAAAGTACGGGACGGACACTGAATCCTACTACGTAGACGCAGCAAAGTCAGAAGCGGGGTACACGGTAGCGGTTGTGATTCACCAACAACAACTGGTTGATGCCCTCACCATCTGCGATGACAATATAGAAATGGCGGAGGAGGTGGCCATTGCTTTAGCCGCCACGCATACCACCTGCGCCTATATAATAACAGACTTTATGGCTGCCTACCGCAACTACATCAAAGGGGGAATATGTCCCCAGGCTGCCAGAATATTGGAAAATTATGGACACCCCAAACAAGACAAATGCCTCGTCTGGACACCGGGACATCAAGGTGTGGAAGGGAAAGAGTGCGCCCATGCCGCTGCCCGAGCTCTCCTCCCCCGGGACTCGACCCCTCCATCCTCCACACCGCCATATCCCGGCCCTCTGGCGACGTATGCGGCGAGGTTACAGCACTGCAGACTCTCTCGCAGAAAATATCCACCCCCAGCCAAGGGGCTCTCCAAAGCGGAGGAAGTTAGATGCCGACGCCTACAGACAGGTACATATAACACACCAGCCCGTTTAAACACAATACACCCCGGGTTCTGCGACCCCAAATGCAAATATTGCGGGGAAAAGGCAGGCCTGCACCACATGGTGTGGACCTGCCCACACAATCCTCCAGATGATCCGAATGCAGTGCCAACAATTGAGGGGTGGGAGGCTGCCCTATCCAGCTCTGGACTAGAGGCCCAACGGGCCCTCGTGACACGTGCGCGGGTAGCAGCGGCAGCCGCTGGAGTCCCGGACTAGGGACCCCACCTACACATCCCCCTCCCTTAAATATACTTAATAAAGTTTATCACTCACTCACTACTGAACCAGGGGACACGAGATCGATCTCGGCGGTGTCGGCCTCGTTGAGGTACAGGCGAAAAGCAAGGAGCCCATGCACTGCGCAATGTGAGCCTCTCGTAGAAGAAGCCCAGGTAGTCAAAATTATCCAGAGCATTATTTTGTACAGTCTCTCATAGCCTGATTCGCTTTCAGACCCTGAATTGCGTGAACAAGGAATAAACTTGTATTCATAACCCTGATCAGAGCACGATGGATAGTTGTCCGCTGAAAACAAGAAGTGGCCTGAAAAGAAATCTTTCCACGCTTTGCCCATTACAGCCGCCAGCCCTTCTGATATGTCATCATCCCGCTTAAAGGTGATATATGAGAGAAAATATGATTAGCGTCTCGATGCCAGCAAGGTTTAGCAGCGCCGCCACATAATTTGAATAGCGAAATCATTAACTCGAAATAGCTTTCAAATTTCTTGCATCCGAAGATACAATTACTGCGCATGACGAGTAAAATCAATTGCTTGAGTGAGTTCGCTATTACCACCATACGAATAACATCCAACAATAGTTGATGTTGTTGATTCGAAAATTATGAAATGCGTCAAAGCCGTCCCTAATCGCTCTCTTTGAGGCAAGGTTCCGGCCCTGAATCTTTTGTCACAACCTGTACCACTATCTCAGTGGCTATACTATCATTGTGAATGACAAGACGAATGAGCTAGACACAAAGGCGGCAAAAACCGGCTTCTTACCATTGCGAGGAAGCTCAGGATTTTCGCAACACAGGGACGGTAGAACGAGAGATGCGCGAGGACTGACCCTCATGCGCAACTTCTTCTATCTGCTCCGCGCTATCTTGCACAAAAAAATGCCTTATTGTTGTTGCCCTCATAAAAATGGCGCATACCCAAAAGTGGGATTTGCCATGACCAGGCGGTGATTACAGTTTCTTAGATTCCATGCCGCAGAATTGAGCTTAGAAATTTCAGCAAATCATGTACACTGATAGTGATGGTTGAGGGGGGTAATATATATAGAACGCGTTTTTCTCCTCCTCCTTCTTCTTCTGTTCGGCCTTTTGAAACATGGAACATATGCACATACCCACATTGGGGGGATTGGCCAAGGTGTAGTGGCATATGCAAGAAAATATCCACCGCTGCAGTTAAGACAAAAATAGCGCCAAGCGAGATTTTCTAAATGTGTAGCGATGAAAGCCGACAGAAGAGCAATTGAAGTAAAATAATAAACAGCATTTTTTCTTGCACAAACTGTGATGGTATCCCTGGTCATAATCAAATTCAACAAGACAAAAAAGACAGCTTTTTGTCCCAGTAATTAGGGCTGTGTTTTCACGTAGTCAGTCACACACTGTTGTTCCGACGCATAACTGCCACTGCAAATGAACTGCAAGTGAAAAAATTGTCTGTGGTAGCCAGTGAACAATTGGATATTTCTGAATGTGAAGGGAGCTTATACTCTTCGTTGCGGTCTGCGATTAAACCTCCGATGAGAATTCAATTCCCTAAGTTGACTAGCCTCAGCGTCCGCCATCAGCTTGATTAGGATCACCGTGGCCATGCCCGAGTAGTTTTTAATGCGAATGCACTATTTCACGAGGTCTAACCGGACATTGAGAATGTACGGCACAGATACTGCGACTTTCCTTTATATAAACCAATTATTTAAGGCGAAAGCTTTTAACGCCTCATCGTTGACAGCAGGGACAGTCGGCAGTGGCTGTCGGCAGAGGCTGTCATAGTTTCGAGGGAGATAGTTAAATAAATAAACCTTGTATCCACCAGGGATCGAACCTCCATCACTTCTATCCCCAGCACAGCGCTTTAACAACTGCGCCACACCCCGGATCGGAAAACGCGCTTCATAAAAGCACTTGTCTACCGTGAGGATGATAGAGAGTTTCCGCGAGTGACAGATACTCCGATTTTACTTTCCTGTAAACGAATTATGGAACGCCGGTGAAGTTGATGCGTTCAATTGAATGCTGGTTGATGTGAGGGCCGTGCGGTGACCCTGGGCCCTTGAAGGGTTCAAACTCGCTCGTGAAATGAAGTGTTTTCCTCCTCCACCTGTGTTTGACAAGGGGTGGGCCATGTACCGTCACGACTAGTCATGACGTCGCCAAACGATTCATGCATAGACGAAGCTGACTCCGCCGGGCGTCCGATCCAGGTGTCGGTGCGGCGCCTTTCATTTGCCGCTTCCTAGAACGCTGCACCACACAGTAAACAGAAGCAGACCCATTGTTGTTGTTGAGACTGAAAGAAGAATGAAAAGAAAATGCACGGGCCTGCTACTGGCTCTGTAGCTGAGCCAGCTCCGCTGCCTCGTGTGGACGGAAGAGAAAATAGAAAAAAAAAAAGAAAAAGCAAAAGCGGAGAAAGACGAGCGTCGTAAACCGTCGTCCACCACCGAAACGGTAGCGGGTGCAATGACGGCCTACAACAGATAAAAATATGTTCGCAGGCTAGCCCCCGCCGCAAGCGGCAGTGACCTACCAGTCCCAGCCCTGTAGGGCCAAAATCAACCACCCCTACAACACCCCGAAGCAGAATCAGATGTCTAAGTGGCGTTAGTACAGGAGGCATCAGCAGCATTTCAAATTTATTTACAGGAAAAAAAAGGTGCAGTATCTGTCACAATTCTCTGCGGAGACATGTACCACTCCGTCAAGGAAGGGAGAAGGTGGGAGTGAAAGAAGAGAGGGAGATAGAGGTGCCGTAGTGGAGGGCTACGATGACTTTGTCCGGTTCGCCCTTTAGGCACTCTACTTAGTGGTCCAAAGTGGCCGCTAGAATTTTCTATTCAGATGTCCACAGAGAGCCTGCCGAGATACTTAGTCTGTCCCTTCCTATAAGCCAATTACTAATGAAAGCATTTGTAGGGTATATAAAATGGTATAAATAGTGATTATAGTAAGTAATAAAAATCCTAAGAAAATAATAATCCATGATAATTATTGGGATAAAAGAACAAAATAACAAAATAAAAACTCAATTTAACGAGAAAATAATTGTGAGAGGACTGCAGAATCTGCAGTGGGAAAATGCGAAATCCTGCGGCAGCACATGGTACACCGCACGCCCCTTGTATAGCTTTCGATCGCAAGGCCAGGGCTGGTGCCTCACAGCGAAAATTTTCTTTGCTTTCCTAGATAATGGTTGATTATTTCCCCATATTTTAGCAACCGCTCCTCGTTACACCAGTCGTCGGAGCATCCCATGGCTGCCCGGAAGTAGAGTGCTCTAGCTAACTCATGGGCCGCCTCGTTGCCAGGGATGACAGCGTGCGCGGGTGTCCAGATTATAAAAATATTCCTGTTCAGCGGCTGTTGGCTAAGGATCTTTGCCGCCTCCGGCGAGATCCTGCCTTCTCCAAAATTTTGAATGGCAGTCTTACTGTCGACGAAGCTGAGCGTATTTTAGCGGCAAGCCAATTCTGTCATATCTGAGTGGGTAACAACAACTTCAAAGTTGTCTCCCTGTGCAGCTTTGCGTGTAGAGACGTCCCGATAGCTGCGCGAGCCGCTCCACATGGCTCTCGATACAAGATGTCTCCTCGGACATGCCAACGCGTTGAGAAGCCACTGCGTATGCATTACCTACTTTTCCGAAATTTAGAACCCTGGTGTGCAGCATTTATGCTGTGTTGCGGGCAAGTCGCTTAAAAGGTTTCGACAAACTGACACCGCATGTTCACTTTCGTGCTTTCTCAACCGCTTGAGTGGTGAACCACTCAATTTGTGTGCAGCCGTATATGTTGCCTCATTTGAGCAGCATGGAACGGTGGCTTGAGAAACGACGACCTTGATGTAAATCTGCAGTTCCGTAAACGCGCTTTGATGCTTAGAATTCGAAACCACTTTTTGATGCCTTCTATGGGGTCAAGCCGCGTCGTCATTAAAACTCTTTTTTTATTTATTTACTCATACAACTATTTATTTCAAACTCAGGGTAAATCGTACATTGTAGAGGTGAACAGGAACACAAAGCATAATTTAAACAAAGCAAAACAATAACGGCAAATTATTCTATCCTTAACAATTTTCTTACAAATACATAGATGAATTGATAAACAATAATAAGAAGTGGTACATAAAAACAGCATAAAAATAAGTTAATGAACGCAAACACAGTACTTGGTTATTAGCGTTGTAAGGACATTGACATTGACACTAGTTAACGATGCGGATAAGGAATACCATTCTTTACAGGTTATCGGCTCGAACGGTGTGTATACCCCCCTGCCCACCGGGAACTATCCCGGCGCGATACCGTCCATTGGCGCAAAATACAACAAACAGGAACCTTTCGAAACCCCTGGCTGTATAGCAAAATTTCAACATCACCTTAGTCTTCTGCATATTGATTTTCAAGCCTGCCTTTCTACTTTTCCTGTGTAGTTCATCAATCATTCCTTGATGTTAATCCGAATATAAATGACACCCTGAGGAATGTCACAATATCCCTTCGATTTCGGCGTGCAATAGCGCCCTGCGTTTTATATTTGGCGCAATGATTACGCGAAACGGTTTATATACAGCTCTAAATTCAATTATTACCGTATATGTTTGTTGTAATGGAACAGTCATCAACTTTTCTGCCTGAAAATTCGCGCCAAAAAGATTTTACTCGGATTTTTCGGTGAATCAATTAGTTACGATTTTCTTTCGTGTCGACGATCGGATCTCAACCTCACAATATGAGTTTGAGGTTAGGTATAGTGTGGTCGTCTGTGCCATCTTGAAAAATATGGTGAGGGCGTTTTAGAAAACCTCCCTCAGCTGGTGAGAATAAGACTGTGTGAGGTCCGAACATTTTATCTGAGGTGTTGGTCACGTCAAAGCCATTGAAATGAAATATCAAGTTATGTAGCACGTACATAAATATTAGAGGAAATGACTGAACTATAATCTTTCAGAGCTACTACATTGATGTGAGTGCTTATGTGGTACGTCATACGGGCCATGCCCGTATGACGTACCGTGCCATGACGTAGGGGCATGGCACGGGCATGCCCCTGGCCATGCGTGGTGGTTATTATACGTCCTCTCCTACGCAACCTACTCTATGCGACCAAAAAAGATAAAAAATTAAAGAATAATGAGAAAAATAATGAAATGTTTAACACGGCTAAACCTAAGTGAAAGCGCGCGACTCCTTCATGGATGTCTGCTAATCCCAAGGAGATCACAGCCTGGTCTAGACGACACGAAGGTGTCGAGAAAATTTTGAAGGGGTAGGTTCCAGGAGGCGAGAGAGATAGACATGCGATGGCGCGGAAGGCAAAGGGTGGGCAGGGGATGATAAGGATGTGGGGCATTGTGTGAGGCAATGTATATTTGTGGAGGCATGTACTGGTACGAATGAAGTTTGCCAGGTGTGCGAAGAAATAAGAAGCAGGTGTGTGATGTAGAAGAAAAAGAGAGGGACGTACGCTTCACGCGCAACACGTGCGTGAAGGAAGCGGGCGACTCAGAGGCCGCGCGCCCCTATGAATGTTCAAGGCCATATGAAACACTACAAGGAGCTCTATGAGACTCCCAGACTGAACAGAAGGATCTATCCACCACCAGATAGGTCCCTTATACCCTCAGAA
The DNA here is from genome assembly GCF_055883805.1 of Amblyomma maculatum. Taxonomy (NCBI): domain Eukaryota; kingdom Metazoa; phylum Arthropoda; class Arachnida; order Ixodida; family Ixodidae; genus Amblyomma; species Amblyomma maculatum. Next base: position 73,634,240 of record NC_139347.1, on the reverse strand, counting down.
TGCAGGGCCTGGCAAAAAGTTTAGGCCAATCGTTTCTTTCCTCATATTATTCTGCATAATGAGTTGACAGGGGACCCAGAGGCTTGCAATCTCTACAACGTACCTCTGAGTCAAAATCACCTAATCTGGCAATGCCCAGATTCTCCGGGAGCTAAAGAAACTGATACCCTTGATCAAATTACCTGGGAGTCCTACATCCGCAGCCCAAATGTGGATGAACAAATGATCGTCCTACACCTGGCGAAGGAGGCTTACTCCAAGACCTTCTCTGCGGCCACGGCACAGGCAAGCCGGCAAGGAGACCCTCCCCCTGGCTGAGCCCCAGCCCCGAGGTCCATGTCGGTTTAAATAAAGTCTCCTCACTCACTCACTCACTTATACACCAACCAAGTTATACGCAATGGGTAGCTACGCAACGACGCTTCAAAATAGAATAAAAAAATCATCTTGATGTAGGTTTCTTTTAGCGCTAAGACAATGACAAGAAAGGCCAGACGTACACACGCATGCGCTAACTATCAACTGACTTTATTCGTGGAAGGCAGCATTATATATATATAAAAGACAAAGTACCATCCCCAACGCTTTCCTTTGCCTCGCCGACTGCTGGCTTCTTTTTCCTTCATGTATTATAACGAGCACCCTCATTTCCCCTTAATTGATCTGCTTGTAGCTTACGGGGGTCTCGGTTCTGGCAGTCTTGAAGCCATAGGTAGCGTAAGAGGGTTCTAGCACAGCTTTCGCCTTCGCTCTTGATCACGTTCTACGTGGCGCTGGCGGTAACAAAGGGCGTTCCACGTCCGCCGCTATAGTTGAGGATGGCGCTGGTGAACACTCTCAAGGTTCGTATACAGACAACATAAATACCCAAGAAAGTAGCAGGGGGGACAGCGGCCGATGTAGCTCAGTTGGAAGAGCACCGGACGCCATATTCGGAGGTCGTGGGTTCGGTTCCCATAATCGGCACGTTGTTTTTTCTTCTACTTTTTGTTTAATTATATTTCCCCTAAACAGATTACATTACTAATGTATGTGATTATCCGAGTAAACATTTAAAAAAAAGACAAAGTACCATCCCCAACGCTTTCCTTGGCCTCGCCGACTGTCGGCTTCTTTCCTTCATATATATATATATATATATATATATATATATATATATATATATATATATATATATATATATCGAAGGGTGGGAGATACGGAATCGAAAGCTGATAACAATGCAAAAAAAATCAAAAATCACAAGGTAAAAGCCAGGAAATCAAGACGCATGCGCAAATGGGCGTGTGTTACGCTTGAAAAGACACTTTTGCCAGAGTCAACAGATAGTGGCGTTGAAAAGTCAATCTCAACCGCGAACAGAGATAACGAGGGTTCGCTGATGAATTCGTTACCGTTTCTTATAGTGATAGGCTTCTAGGCTAATCCGTGCCGTCCTGACTTTACTTTTGCTAAGAACCTTCGTCTCCTCAAACCGGGTCACACATGCATGACATTTACTGACGTGAGCAACAAGATGCTTATAATTGTCGTCATTATTTTTTTTTTTCGGGCATGTTCCCACAGGTGGTCATTGACACAACGTCTAGTTTAGCCAATGTATTACTTTCCACAAGACATGGGAATGGAATAACCCACTCCACTGGAACATTTATCGGATGGCTTATCATGCTTTTTCAGGCACTAACGTTTTTTGGCATTACAAATGCGTGGGCAAAGCTTTCCCTGCTTTCTGGGTGCCGAGAACAATACACGTATAGCATGCCTGTCAGCTACTTTTTTGAGGTTGTGTGACATTCTTGCGTCTCGCCTTTCTTGTCCTTGTCTTTGTTTGCGCGAAAAAACCTCTACATCAAGATGAACTACCAACTCGCCCAGCAGGAAGTTTAATTAAAAAAAAAATGTCAGTATACGGCAGAGAATAGAAAAAGAACTGAAGTTGGAATTGACGCAACTGAGTGCAGAGCCCTTCTCTTGGTGGCAGGCATAATACAGCGAACTGGCATGTACATACTATATATAGTTCACTACAGGGCAGACTAAATTTTGTAAGTTCTTTTATTTTTTTGTTCATGCGAGTCGTATTCATACCTCTTTTCTTTTTACCCCGCGGTACTTATGCAGAGCGGGGAGTCATCCTGTAACGGTGACCGCAACTGATGCCACACCACATGTGCCGAGGAAACATGCAGTCAGTGACCGGCAACGGAAGCATGCGAATTCATTGCGAAGTGGAACTGTAGGTAGTTTGTCCATACAGTGCATAAATTATAAAGGCTGTCGTCCTGATGCATGCAAGACGGGCGTCTTAATACGGTCTTATAGCAAAGATACATGGGAATCTGAGGAAACCATCATCATGTGCACCAGGACAGATACGTCAGCACACCCCCGATCACGCTCTTGCACCGCCTAATCTGAACTCATAGCTTTCCTCGACAAATGCAATGATTCCGACCATTTTTAATGTTTAGAATAGACGGCCTTAAAGGTCACGGTCACCAGAAAATCCGGTGTCTTGGTGATGGCGTTATGAGCGAAGAATCACAACCATGCGGCTGGCAGGCGGCAGCTGGCAGCTGACATGGCAGAGCACTGACTCAACAAAGCGTTTCCTGACGTTACGATTGACAAGAGCTGCCAACTCGTGCCTCTCATTTAATATGGGAGGCTGATATCAGCGTCAGCCTGCCAAAGATCCTTGCATTAACGTTACTCACTATAAGCCACGCAGGCACATTCATACGGCTTGCTTTAAGCGAGGCTTTATATGTGGGCTGGTGGCATACGATGTCGCGCCATACCCTTCTAGGCGGAGTGTAAGTGTCCCCACATTTTTTCCTCGTCGATATGCATCTCCCATGTAAATAAGCCGTTTTCATTTGCTTGTCAGTGCATGTGGGAAAAAATATTATTGTTTACCCTAGAGAATAGGTGGGATTTATTTATTGTAGTTGACGTCCCAAAGCGACCCGCGCATCGAGGAATACCTTAGTTTAGAAGACATCGGCTAACTGAGATCACCTGATGTAATTTATCACGTGCTGAAGCCGTACAGTGTACGAGTGCTTTACGTTTCACCACTGTCGAAGCGAGGCTGCCGTGACCGGGATTCAACCCGATTCTCCTGAGTCAAAAGGAGAGAGCCATAATCAGAGAGCCATAGTGACAGGGCCCCTAGAGTGGCTCGCTGAACTGGAGGATTGCACACAGCTAATCATTTCTACACAATATGGAGGATTGCACACAGCTAATCATTTCTACATAATCGGCTTCTAGTGCAATATATCTGAATCAGGAGCCACTGTCTCCGAAAGGAAGAAAGAGTACTACCGTAACCTATTAAGCCCGTCACAGCATCACAGCATCCAGTGCTCAGTTAACTCTAGGCTTGTAAAATGTGGCAACGTAATATTACAAGTCGCTCGCGCAGGGCATTCTATTGCTGTAAAGCTCTGCGTTGATTACCCGTTAGCGCGGCTTTGAGAGCCTTACAGATAAGCGTGAGTTTTCCTGTAGAATCAGTGGCCATGTGTCGCTAATTATTAGGGCCAAATTTCAGGAGTTTCCTTAGCTTACTCTCTCCGTACATACATCACCTGAGGAGCCCTCCGTGCTTCCTTAACTCAGCAAAGATTTGAAGCGAGCAATCTATTTTTCGAACCATCCTTAGACGCTCCTTGCGTAAGGAGGCACTTAAGGCGATGAACAGCCTCTTGTAGAAGTCTGGGGTGAAGAAATTCGACAGCATATTCGAATATGATTGGTCTAAGTTAGAAAAGCATGTACACGTCTATCGCTTTGCATTTTTGTTTTCAAGGTACGTTCCTACATGAGCTCATTTTGAGTTATTTACACGTAATATTTTAATATTCTAGATGGTTTGGTAGGAAGACATTGTGTGTCTGGCAACGTGAAGTTGTTTACCATGAAGCAGCAGCGGCAAATGTTTGCTCCGCCCGCTCTGCCACTGCGAAGTCGGCGTCGCTTAAAGCACCAAAGACGCCCTACTGCGCAAGCACAGAGGGAGCAGTTGGCCAGCGAATCCCGCTTTCAGGTCAAGGGGGCGAGGCAAGGAAGCATGAAGGTAGCGTCGCGCCTTCCTAAACAAAAAGATGCTTCAATGGAGACATTAGTAAGCGCTCCTTATATGTAGACGTATTTAAGAACTGGCCGAAGGAAACCGTGTCACTCTTAAGGCGTCCTCTTTGAGTTAAGAAGAGTTTTAAATTTTGCCTTTAGAGTGAAAACGAATCGCTTCGGGTATTTAAATTGGGTCAGCCAGTCAATCGGAATTCCTTCCACTGATGGCTCTTTCACACGCGCAGTGGCCTTCGTGCTAACTGAAGTTGCGCACACTCTATCCTCAACATCCAACGTGTGCTACAAATTGAAGCAAAAAAAAAATAGAATGGTATGAGTGAATGTGTATTACGCCGTTTGAAGGACTCTACTTCTCTTTCCAACCTTTTTTTTCTCTTTTTTCAGCCACAGCACAATTGCGCGGCTGTTCACTTTCTGTCATTCACATTCTACGCCGCACCTGACGTCCACAAGCGCATTGAGCCGTGCGCTTTACGGCGATGTTTGTTCTAGTCGGCGCTCTTGCCGTGATCGCCGTCCTCGCGGCTACGCTGTTGAGGTGAGGTCATAATTTCGTACATCTTACACGAGTCCTTCGCTATGTGCAGTTTGGATCTTGCACTTTAAATAGGTGTTTCTTCCACCGTCTTATAATGCACTAAATTAGTATTCCGCTGAAGCACAACAAATCATGCTAGAAGATTTACGGCATTCCTTGAAATTAATATTGTCGCTTAGTGAATAGCGCGAAATATGTTAGCTAGCCGCTTGCAAATCAGCAAGGATTTCACAAACACTGAAACGAGGTCATCAATGAGACACTGATGTGATGCGCAATCCACGGATATTCGCCGAAGCTCAAACGTTTTGATTTTACCAAAGCAACTCTCTCGTGGTTAGAATATGTTAGCTTAGGTTTATTTTCTACGAAAACGGTATCTCTCCTCTATTCTTTATTGTGAAACAGCGTCTCTGATTTGCTTTTGAGTTCGTTAAATAAGATCTCCGCTCACGTGTTACGGCTACTGTTGCCCGCAGAAAAAAAAATGGCATATGCTTTGCAGACGTTATGGTCTTCGATACTCAGGAGGCCTCCTTTTGAGCAAAACAAATATTTCATCTGTAGTGTATTTATGATCACTCTGGTCTACCAAAGGAAACTAAAGACAACGTCACCTTCGTTTGTTCTAAGTCTTTAAGTACTTTGTCATCTTTCCCTGTCCGAAAAACAGGTTATCATTATTGAAAAATACCATTAAAACTTTTCGTCTCAATGCCGGCTGCACAGTTAAAAACTTCGTGATCGAACTTATTAATCTGAACGTCAGTCCACTCTAGCCTCTTTGATCCGCGCGCTACTCTCAACCGGATTTTAGTCGACTGTGACTGTAAAGTCTGCTTTCCAAGCGCTGCGAAAAGAAAAACGTTCGGTTATATGAATTGGCATCACAGGCATCTACTTGAAGGGTTCGGTGCCACTGCTGTATTGATCAATTACTGCGCAAAACGAGGAACAAACTTCAAACAATTTCAAAGGAAGCAGGCGCCAAAACGTTTCCACCGGTGCTTTGCACTGAGCTTGGCCGCTCGACCAATCGCTCCGACAAACACGATGCTCGTATTTATTCTTCAATTTCAGATGGAGACAGCAGCACTTTCGTTATTTCAAAACACTCGGAATATCCGGTCCCGAACCGAGCCTGCTCTGGGGAAACATCCTCGAGTATCACGAAACGGTAAGGGCACGTGGGAAGGGCAGCGTCGAAATCCTAATCACATCTGGTATGTCGATGGCGATGGCAGCGGTGTTGTTGGACACCTGCTGCTATTGTCACAAAAAATGATTTCATTCGCATCGGATGCATTTCTGTGTACGATTCTCTGTTCCTGCCGCAAAGTTCTCGCTGCTTCTAGCAAGAATGAGGCAAGGTACGCACAATTCCGCGTAAACCACTCAAGTAAATGAATACAGCAGTGAAGAAACGGAGTTAAAGAAGATGATCATGCGAAAGGGTTTATTTCTTACGGCCAATTCAAGAGATAGATTTTGCTCCTTGCTCGATGCAAGTTGGAGTGGTGTCCCGACTGTAGGTTAAAAAGGAACAAAAAAACATCACTGTGACAGAGCAAATGAAACGCACGCGCTCTATAGACCCGTCCAAATTTTTCATATTCATGCAATACTGCGAGTGACATAAACCACCTCCTTCTCTCTAACTTTCGGTTGACTGTAAAGGAGGAGGGAGCCGAACAATAGTTTTGTGAAGAATTATTTTACCAGATAAATGAACAGGCGTTTAGCGGGATAATTCCAGCACGTTAATTATATCTACTTGTGAAAGTTACATCGGTGCAGGGACAATACGTATAGTGCTAAATCTGATCTGAAAACTTTTCCCACGATCAATAGAAGATAGAAGCATACCTGTAATCTCGCTTCAAATATTCGCAGCTCTGCATCTCGCCGACCATTGCTGCTTGATCAGTGCACTTACTAATCGACGCGGTTGTTCTTGTTGTTTTTTTGCGACGTTTATTGCCAAGGGGCATACAAGGGTGTTATGAAGGATGAAAGGTATACGGTCAAATAAATGAAAAAAGGTTGGCTTACGTAATGAAGTCTAGAATTGAACGGTGATGCGGTCCCAGCGTCCAAGCGGCATATGACGACAGATTATGTGGGGAGAGGCCAGCTGCCACAAGGGGCCGCATCCGTTTCGGCTTCAGCGCTGGACATTCCCACATCAGGTGGGGGATATCGGCTTATGTATATCGGGACTTGAATACGGGGCAACCAGGGTGAGGATACAAAACTCGAAATTGAGGCCACTTTCGAGTCACTGCAGGTGATATGGCCACCCCAACTCGAATCCTCCGAAGTGCCACCTCTTCTGCTAGGGTTCGATCGCGGAGGAGGCTTACCATACACGGAGGTATGAGAGCACGTGTATGGCGTCGGAGGTGCTCCTTTCTTGTTAAAAAGAGGTTAGCATAATCCAATTTTAGAAGGTTTTTTGGGTGAAAAAGTGGGTCGCAGAGTCCGCATGGATGTGAGAACTTATTATATCACGCGGGATCCATTCAATCCGAACTGGCTGGGGTATGCGTGCCGCTAGAATGTAAATGTCTGGGCAGACTTGTGTGCTGCTACTGACGCGTCTAAGCAGCTTTGTCACCTGGAGGGCATCAGTGCGTATAACAATACGGGCAGTGGGAACCATGTGAATGGCGGCCACAGAGCGAAGCGCCTCTTGAACAGCAAGCAGCTCCGCATAAAAAGAAGATGGAGGTTCCGCTAAAACAACAGTTGATGTCTTGTTCAAGGCAGACTTGCAAATGGCAGTAAACTGCAGTTGTCACGTCGCAGGCCTGGATGCTCGCATCTACATAAATTATAATGGATCCTTGTGGCAAGCGGGTGCCTTGTTCCATAATTCGGTCGCGAAGTGACGGTGCCGATCCCTGTGTTCTTGGTCGTCGTAACTCCGATGGTTTGTTATCCCTAAGCTGTACAAAACGCCAAGAAGGAAGAACTCGCCGTGGTTGTGGTAGAATTGAATGCGGTGAAGCATAAGCCTTGAAAGTGCACTTTGCGTGAGAGAGGGTGGCCTTAAGCCTACCTGCGAGCATCACCTCGTTGCTGCACCAGTTCATCTATTGTGTTCCGCTGTGCGTTGTTTTGAAACGGCACGATTGACGTGATGCGATGAAGGCAGATGATGACATCATTACCTCTCTATTTATAGCTTCAATGCCCTTGTCAAATGCTGAAATTGGGCTTGATAAACAAGGCGCGGTTGTACAACTGCCCGCATCAACTGTCGTCCAACATCTGAGCGGGCGCTGCCCATTTTTGGAGAAATGCATTTGATGAGATCCAGAGTCCGTAACCACTGGTTTGTAGCGTGAGACAGGCACGAAGTTTCAGTTCCTGACTCATGAACTGTTAAACCCAATATTTTTACTTTTGTACTTTCCTCAACTGGGGTTCCGGACAGATGTAGACGAATAATGGGTTACAGCTAGTTGACGGCACCCCCAGCGGTTGGAAACAGGCACGAACTAGTTTTACTGGCGGAAAGTTCAAGCCCAATGAAAGACGCATATGCAGACGTAATATATACAACTAATTGCAGGGCAGCGAATTGAGTCAATATAGGTCGTTGTATGCGCTCCACACCGTATTGTCATCATCGTATATTAAGAATTTAAAATAAGGACCTTCGTGTAACCGCCATGCGAGGGAGATAAATTCAACGTTAAATAATGTTGTCGAAAAACGCTGATCCCTCGGGTACTCCGCGAAAAGGGACGAACGATCCTATGACATCGCCACTGAGGCGTATTGCAAACTTTCTAACTTCAAGGAAAGATTTTACAAAATTGTGCACTCTAAGTAGTAAATGGAGCATGTCAATTGAATCCAGAATGGCAGCATGCCTATAGATGGTCGAAAGCCAATTTAGGCTGGATGGTAGAAACCTTAAGGTTCAAGCCACCACGAGATTGGCGTGGCGAACATTTTTTCAGCAAGCTTGCAAATTGTCGTTAAGGATATAGGTCCAACGTTGCTAAGGTATGTTGCCGTTTTCCCCGGCTTTGCAATAGGGAACACAATAGCCGATTCTCAGCTCTCAAGTAGATCGCCGTCTAGCCATTTTGATCTCGTTCTTAAAATAAAGTTACGTGATAGAGAGAATTCTGAATACTAGAGGAAGATGATTTCACACGAGAACAGGAATCCACACATCGCAACGTGGCTTGGGACTACAGCGTTTTCTGAATGGGCGTTAGCGCGCATGCGGGAACATCTGAAATGATGCTCGTATCTCGAACGTGCGCTCTCATGCTGCCTGCAATTTGGTTGTTCGCAGTTTCGACTTCTAGTTATTTGGTGTTCATACAAGAGTGACACATAGAATTACAGATATTGCAGGTGTATTGTGCCGCGCAAATACCACTTGCACAATTCTTCACAGGATCACATCAAGGTTATTGACAGATGGTTTGAAAAGTACGGCGACACATTTGGGTAAGTTGTACCCCAAATCATTCATTCTTAGAACTCTTCCCTGTTCGCTTGTGAACGGAACAAGTACACCACATTTGTTGCTTCGTACGCGCGCTAGTAAATCATTAAGCGTTTTGTAGCTCTAACCCACTGACCTCTTTTACGTATTCCTGCTCGTTACAGAAACAATCACAACATTTATTGCATGTAGAGTATTTCACAATTTTCTTGAAAATGTCATCATCATCAGCAGCCGGGCTATATCAACTTCAGAGTGGAGGCCTCTCCCATATGCATCGAATTAACCCGGACCTGTACATCTGCATCCACGTGACCCCTACGAACTTCTTACTCTCATCCACCGGCCTAATTTTCTGCCGCCCCCTGCTACGCTTTCCTTCCGTTGGATCCAATTTGTTACTCTTAGCGATCCTCAGTAACCCTTCTTTCGCATTACATTTAAATCCGATGCCCATTTCTTATTCTCGACTTCAACTACTATGTCATTAACTTGAGTTTGTTCTCTGACCCACTCGGCAAACTTTCTATTCATTTACGTTAAACCTACCATTTTCCGTTCCATCTCTCTCTCCGTTGTCCTCGACTTAAGTAGAACTATTTTTATTAACCTCCACGTTTCTGCCCCATAAGTAGGTACCGGTAAGATACGAAACTTTCCATTAGAGGGATAACGGTAAGCTGCTAGTCATTATCTGCGAGTTCTTGCCAAATGCACTTCATCCCAGTCTGAATCTACTAGTTTTTCCCTTCTCACAATCCGGATCTGTGGCTACCTGTCCTGAGTAGACATATCATCCTACCACTACCTGTGCCTCGCTACCTATTGTAAACTACTTTGTCTTTCCAAAGCTGCTAAACGTCACCTAAATAAACTACCCAATCAGAGACCTAAGGCAGGAATCACCCTGGACCTAACTGACTTAAATTTACAGGACTATCTTCAATGCTCCGACTTGGCTTGCACCTTCCTTTTCCACTCTCCGAACATCACTTTCAGTCCCACGGGAGCTCAAATGTAGTTCGGCTAAGCAGCTGTGCTGATCGCTTTTGTATTGTCCGTCATCTCCCTAACATTCGTAGCAAGACTGACAGTTTCAGCAAACGCCTTCACGTTGCGTTTTCAGATTCTACGATGGAGACGTGCCCTTTGTTGTAACAAAAGACCTGGACTTCATAGAATTCGTTTTCGTTCGCAACTTCCAAAACTTCACCGATCGTGGCGTAAGTTCTATGTCACCGATTTTTTTTTTTTTTTCGTAAAATAGAATGAGCGATAGAGTACAATTTTCTGCAGTCCTGTGATTAACCCAGTTGCATCCATCTTTGTTTTTTTTTTTTTATTTAACGATCATCATTTCTTATCAGTCTTTTTTTTTTTTCAAGTTGCTTCGACGGTTTATTGGGTTTAAAGCCCCAAAGTGAATCAGACTATGAAAGTGACCGTATAATAGAGGGCTGTGGGTAATTTCGACCACCTGGGTTTCATTAACGCGCACTGTCACCGAGAAGTACACGGAAGCCTTGACTCTGCTAAGTATTATTGGCATTTGCAGCATGTACTCATGTGGGTCATTTCTGATCGCTCCCATAGACTGCGTCAACTGACCATGCACGTTTACGGGTTGGTGTATGCATGCAAAGCCGTTGCGCTCTACGTCGGAGATTACGACGTAGCCGAAAATTCCTCTTTGTTCCTGATGACGTAAAGAAACAATTTACAGCAGCCTGCTGAAAACAAGAATACGTGCGTAGGGATGAGCAGGACGTGGACGCACTATATATAACAGTCTGTTCGTCCTCTCCATGAAGAGTGAGATATATTCGAACTCCTCTCATGTACGGGTGATTTTTTTTTCTTTGCTTTGATTAGCCTCGAATGCCCTCAGCACTGCTTTTTCTTGTTTTGGTATTTTGCACAAGTAACTAACTACTCCTCGAGTCTAAATGCGACATGCGAGGTTTCAAGAGCGTCGTCTCTGAAATTTGCCAATACTGAATTGCCTTGAACTGCATACTTTCTGGGTACTGTCACAACGATTTTTGTAATGTAAAGAATCTAGAACAAAAAAAAAAAAAACACAGGAGAGTAGATGACACTGTGGTTTTAAGGTTTGCTTCATAAGAAGAGCTTTCAAATTTTGTCTTCTCGGCCGAATCAGCTTGTGCGCCAATATTTAAAACCTTGCAAGCGTAATTTACAATACTCAGGGTTGTTCCCTAAGGTTCAAGTGATGTTTTATCCCAGAAGTTTGCATCAAGCAGAATGATGCAATCTACACACACTGAGTATGTAGAATTGAAGCATAGTACTTATAGCAACTCGCCGTGAGGTGCCTAGTGGATTGCGGGAATGTGAATAAAAATGCGGCTGATGCACTCTATTGCTGTGATTAATGCATTCAAATATTTTTGAATACCACCCTGCTCTCACCATGATCCCCTAGTACCATTTCATCATTTTACGCCTACGAAAATTTTGTTTAGTATCTTGTCTATTTTCTGAATCTATAAATACTCAAACTATAACTACGAGACCAAACTGAAACCCTTCCATGTCCTTTGCTGCGGAAGGAAGGCCGGCGGAAATTTACTTCCGCTGTAACGTGACAGTATTCCTCCCCATCTCTGTAAGCTATAGTTTAATATTGTCTAGCTAAATACGTGCAGAAACGTTCTCGGTGTGGCAACAGCGTAAATCTTTGAAGTGCATTTTTATAAAGTGTCAAGCCGATGAACACAGGAAAACAAAACATGACCGATGGCGATGAGAGATGATATTTCATGAATGTCGGCGATCATACCGTGAGCGCTCTTGCCCACGCCACTGCCCGCATGTTTTTCATCGTTCGTAACAATATAAACTACTAGAAAATACGAAGTTACTCTTTTTTCTTTTACAGCTAATGCTAGCTCTGGAGAAGCATCATCCTCTCTTGCGGAATGCGATTGTCTACGCGGACGGCATGCATTGGCGAAACTTGCGCCGGACAATCGCTTCGTGTTTCACTCCCATGAGGCTGAAACAGGTATGCCTTAATCTTTTCATCGCTGCGCACGTGAATTTTCGAAAGCCGGCTTTCGAAAAGCTGGAAGCGATCACGTTAGACAATCGGGAAGGCATTTTAGACCTCACGGTTAGTCGATGTAATGCTAACTGCACTTTGCAAACGCTGATAGTAATGAAAGCAAGCTTTTCCTACCCATGTGAAAGCGTCAGTCAGCACTTGTAGTGCTTTTGTACTCAAACGAACATATGTAAAAAAATAGCGAATGTTTAACCCTACAAAAACCTGGTTAGACGCTCGAGTAGTGAACCCGAGTACCCGTGTCCAAACTTCTCTTGTCTTTTTAGTCAGAGAGTACTCAGGCGGGCTAGCTAAATCACTATCAAAATGACTAAGTCTTACTTTAAGCTTGCGAGGCCTTGAAGTTAATTCAAATCCTACTTTGATCTTGCAAAACCTTGAAGGTAATTCACCGACACCCAGCGAACTTGGGACTTCTGCTCCAATATATTCTTATGTCCACTGATAGGCGTAAGGAGAAAAAGACGAGGTGAAGCCTCGTGAACAAAATACTTTACCCTCTCTCAGAGGATTAAAAAGAGCAAGAGGAGGTGGGACCTCATGAAAGCTCAAATTTATTTTCCGACAACCGGCGAACTCCGGAGTTGCAGCCTGGCGAGGGGCGCTTCCGCTCACAAAAGAGAAAGCGCGTCGAGTTAACGGAACGGCTTAAGTAAGTGACCTGCAACTTATAAGAGCCGATGTTTGGCGATTTGGCGAGTTTAGAACAGACATTTCTTGAAAAGAAGGGGGCGAGCATTGGAAAACCCGCCAGTGTGCAGTTAGGGATCTAAAGTGGACACCTGGGCTGGCAGGTGATCTTCAGATTCAATGCACATGAGAACTAGCGCAAAAGGCTAGGAAAGAGAAACGGACACCAAACTACTCAGGATGATGAAAAGATTGTTCTAGGCGAAGGACTGTTGGAAGTTTTCAAGTCGTGTGCCAATATTCTTAATTTCACCCATGAGTTTACTAAAGATGGTAGTCTACAGTTTCTGGACATTAGGCTTTTTCTGAGTGACGCACGCTTTTGTTATATTTACCAGCCAAGGTCTAAAATAGCAATATTGAATTTTAGTTTGGGCCATTCTATATCAGTAAAAAGATGTATTGTCAAGACATGCCTTCCTGCTGCCCTAGACAAGTCCTGCTCACACAACGTGACTGAAAGTCAGCACCTGCAGGCAGACCGCGTAACGAAGGTGGGTTTCCCCAGGGAGATCGTGACATTCGTTGCTGAAGGCATGTTAAAAAATTTACCAACGTTTACGTTACTTCCTAATGCGCAATTCGAGCGCAGCTCATCAGCTGTTTCAGGTTTTCGATAGATTAAAGCAAATAATTCGAGCAAGACATATATGTACAATTATAGACAATTTTTAGGCAGGTCGCCGTGGCGAACGGCGGCGGCTATGCGTTTCGGCTCGGCCGTGGCCCATAGCACATATCGAGATATGCCGCCACCGATCTGGCGCTCTGATTGCCGCCGCACAGGGGTGGCACTGGAGGAGAAGAAAATAGATTAAGTTATTCGGAGGTCGCAGGAGGCAGCGCGTGGGCCCATAAGAACGTTGCGCGGCGAAGAGATAGCAGCGACTGACTGATGCCGCTGACGCCGCTAGCGAGTCAAATCAACGTGGCTCTGTGTTTCGGCTTGACATTCACGCACGGTGATCCGCTGATGCCGAATCGGCGCTTCGGCAACCGGAGAATGCCGTCGCCGCTACGCAGGAAGTGGAGGAAGGGTAGACACAGCGGCGAACGATGGCGCCAATAGCACGCGCAGCAATCGGAGAACACGCGTGGTCGCCGCCACGCAGGCAAAGAGAAGGGGGGTACACGCAGCGTCGAATGGGGGCGGCAGGAGCGCGTGCTGCCCCGGCTACGGAGCTGATTACGACGGAAAATAGCGACAATGACGCGAAATGCAGGCACGGGCGCCAAAGCACTGCCCTGTAAAAGTATGAAAGCCGGGAAACAGGCAACGGCAACTGAGCTACCAGCTCATAAGCGGGCTAGATGCCTGGCACAGCCATATATTCACCAGCTGACACACCGACTAAAGAAGGTGGCGAAGGCAGGCAATGTCCGAGTTACGGCACCAGATAAACTCGCCAAACTGTGCAGGGCTTTTAATGGTGCCCTAAAAAATAAATGTTGCCCAATAAAACATCAAATGCCTTATGCGGCTTGAACGATCAATGTGGTCTACAGAATTCCCTTGTCATGCGGGAGTTGTTATATCGCCCAAACTGGCCGATGTAATCATGCTCGGCTAAGGGAGCACAGGCTATCAGGACAGGCTATCGGTCGAGGACTATCAGGCTCGGAACACATGGTGGCACTTCGTAAACGTTGTAAGGATAATTGTGCTCCGAATGCAATCAGACACGGGCCATTTTCTCAAGTTCAAACCAGAATGAGCATGAAATACTGGAAGCATTTCTCATTTACATGGAAAGAGAGTGTTACGTAAGCAAGCCATCCTTATCTATGTCATCCAATGAATTACAATTCTTGAATGAACCAGAAGGTGCCGTTGCACATGCGCTTTAGGTTGTGATCTTTTTTACACGGTTTGCCTACATATTGAATGTAGTGTCTAGAATAAAACCAAGTATATATCTAGCGTTCGTGGTATCCGTCGCTCTTTTGTCCTTGTCTTTTGCGCTAGTTAGCATGTGCATTGCAGTTAGGCTGTTGCGCTAGTCACTTCCGAGTGAACTGCGATTCACACGACGGCCTAGATGCGCGTCCGGTTTACACTTCACCGCATAGCAACGGAAGTCGGTGCTCTGCTTTTTGCCTAGGTGTGCAGTGTTTTTGTTCGGACAGTCTCAACATAGCAGCACTGACAAATAACCGGCGTTCAAATACATAAAACCTTCCTTTTCATTATTAATGTTCCGGCCGCCCCTTGTAAGCATGCTCATCTATGGGCACGCAGAACTCATTAAACATGCTCACAGCTGTCCTTGAGTTTAGCTCTGGCCAAATTCAAACCTTTGATAGAACATGGGAAGGAAGATAATTAAGACGGGTCTGACGCCCCTCACTTGCCATTATTTTGTGCTTAGGAAGTGATGTGCTACGAAACTACGACATAACCAGTGGACAATGTAAACTCATCAGTTGAAACCAGGTATAAAATTTCATTTTCTTGTGATAAAGCTTTCTCAGCGTTGTTCTCGATCATGGCTTCACCAGGCATTCATCAAACTTTAGGTTGGTAAACCGTAATCATCATTTTTAACATTAGAACAAGTCTCAATACAGCACTCTTAACATCATTGCGGGTCTTTGTGAATACTTTTACTTCATTCCATCTCCGTAGCGAAGTAAATATATGCTTTTTTCCTAACTGGCTGCTATTTATGGACAGATGATCACAGAAGTGCTAAGAGGCGCCGATATATTCATGGAGAAGGTT
Organism: Amblyomma maculatum; assembly: GCF_055883805.1. Lineage (NCBI taxonomy): Eukaryota > Metazoa > Arthropoda > Arachnida > Ixodida > Ixodidae > Amblyomma > Amblyomma maculatum. Next base: position 73,618,627 of record NC_139347.1, on the reverse strand, counting down.
GAAAGGCTCGCCGACAGCGGCCAGGAGACGAACGTGTGCTTTCTCTATGAGCGGCTAGCCATGGATTACGTGGGCCGTGCAGCGTTTGGCATCGATTACAGCTTCCAGAAAGAGGGACCCAATAGAGGCATTGCCGCTGCCGGCAAGGCGGTGGTGAACGGAGTAATGAGGGGACCTTTCCATTTGTTGTGCCGTAAGTGAATGGTGTATGCCTAATCTAAGATATGAAAAACATGCACATAAACAGTGGTCTACTTTGAAAAACAAAAATTATTTTTCTAATATATGTGCAAAGTTTTTTGACAATCTGTTCATATATGAATGTTTGTCAGAAGAATGTGATCTGCATGAGTCGTTGCTTACGTCTAGAAAGATAATACGCGCGGTCATAGGTATTTTTGTACCAAATATTAAACTCTGAAAGGTTAAAAAAAGATCACCATCAGTGTTTCATACCAGAAAAGTTTCATACGTTCGGGGTGAGTACGAACTAGAGATAAAAATGACAGAAGACGTATAATAATAATACCAGGAAAGACAATTCGAAGCTGTTTTCGAAATATATATGAGGGTGTGGGTCTGAATCGGTAGAAATCAATTAATTAGCTTACACTGGTCACTTCCTCTTTGATAACGAAATCAAAGCATTATGTCTTAATATTTGTTTAATATCGGCCGCTTTCGATTGATGCGAAAAGAAAGGCGCCCGTGTGCTGTGCGATGTCGATGCACGTTAGAGAGTTCCAGGTGGTTAAAATTTCAGGAGCCTTCCACTATGGCGTCTGTCATAGCCCGAGTCACTTTGCGACGTTAAATTCCATAACCTGAACCCATATCTGACACGAAATTAGTTCTGGTGTACCACTTAGGGGGTTAAATTTAAATTTTACGAAGTGTACTCAGGAGAAAAAAAAAAAAACTACTGGTTCCCAATATGCAATTATTCAAAGTTTAGAGAAGTTCATTATAAGTATTTAGACTAAGCGCTTTCTCCTAATAATTCTTGTAACGAACAGCTAGATGACTTGGTAAGCAGGCCTAGTGTGACACTGAAATCTATAAAATTTAGTATCAGCTGTTCGAATGTCCAATCAAAAAAGCCCGGTGTTTCTGAGCGGCATTAAACCAGTTTTTGAATGTGGCAATGCGGTGTGGTACGCGTGATTTCGTTCTCTCAACGGTAGGGTCTAAGATTCCTCGATGCGCACGCCCCCTCCGCCACGCGCAAGCATCGAGGCTCCCTAGTAAGGTCCTCTGAGCAGCGGCACCGGGCTCCAAATGGCAGGAATATTGTCAAAATGAATAAAAGCGCATTTAAATGCCGCCATTGCCGTCGCTTCTGCGGTGCAACGAATTAATACTACTTATCGAAGCACATCAAAACATCTCTTCTAATCGTCTGAGTGCAACTTTTTTTTTTTATACAATCCAAAACATTCAAATAAATTACAAACATCTTTCCCGGGGTGTGGTCTCATTTAGGTTGCGTTATGTGATGTTTTGATTCTTAATAGTCGCAAGACCAGCCGTGAACAGAGTGAAAAGGTGATGGTTTGGTAACATTTACACTGTGCAATTACTTTCACCGCAATCATTTCCTGCCTTCAGTGAGTGTATGTTACCTTTAGGTTGCGTTCAGCGACACTTCTCAGCAACAATACCGTTTAACTAGCTGAGAGGCAACCAGTGAGAAGAAAGAAGTTGCAGGACCCCACCGTTGAGAGAACAGAATTACGCGTCTGGGAGAGCTCGAACAAGCAATCACATTTTTTTGCTTGAAAGAGCAAGAGATGTCTTTTTTGAGTGACTTTTTGCACATTAGGTGAACCCAGGGGTTGTTTCACGTGATTGTTTTTTGTTATATTTGTTTTTATCTGCATAGGCCTTGGATTAAAGGCTTAGGCATAGTTGTGAGTCAGCGCTTGTACAGTGGCTTCTTTGTATCTTGTCCTGTGTCTTCTTGTTCGAGTTGTTTAAATTAATAATGGATGTTTACCAACACACCCAACAACGTACCTTGGTAAACGTTCATCATGAGCTTTCTCAAGTTCGTGGCTTCCATGCAGTCGACTGCATTTTTTTCTCTGCTGTGAACTCTTACTGGTCTCATCAATGGCTTGTAAATGTGTTCCTTTAGCCGAAGAGGCAGCCTCCCGTTTCATGGCAGTCCTGGCATGTCTCTCCTTCCTCACTTACTACAGTAATTGAAAAGCTCCAATGGACCTGAAGTTGCTCTCTTTTTTCTCACTGCGCTGTTCTCTATTTTGGAATACCCGTCCACAGATTCACTTCGCCGCTTGGACGTATTTTCCGCATTCCTTATGCTAGGTTTCTTTCCATTCTCAGCTTCTACTCGGCTCCTTATGGCCGATTTCCCGTCACCCTTCTCCAGTTCTCCAGTGTTTTCACCAGTTCGTTCCCCGGTACATCTTTCGATTCGGCCAAAATATGTAATTATCAGCACACAGCATTGTTTAGGAGCTCTTTGCCTTCCCTCGGTATTCAGCGCTTTCATCAGGGTGCTCCTTGAGTTTATGCGCTTAACCATCGCTCAACCGCTCTTCTGATTAAATGACTTCCCACGTTAATTTGCTCTTGTTTACACGTAGCACATCACTAATTATGTCCCACAAGGCGCACTATATGGCATCAGAGTCAGCGGAGTTGCACTTCATCATCATCATCATCAGCCTGACTATACCCACTGTAGGGTGAAGGCCTCTCTCATATTGTAACGAGTACAAGGCAGTACTGATCGGAACAGTTTCACGCGCTACCCTCAGTTTCGTCCTCTTTGTCCTCTGTTCTTCTTTGTCCTCTTTTCAGAGAGGCATGCGGCATTACCCCCCCTCTTCGAAAGTGGCGACTCGACGCTGAGAGTGTCTTCAGATTATGCACACAGGAGAAGCAGGGAACACAAAACTGCACACGCGCAAAAGATCACTGCCTCTCATAATACGGTTTCATCCGCACTACATGAACAGTTTCAGCACTTGAGTGCCGCCGTGTTGAAGGTCGTTGGCCCCGAGCAACAACTTCGTAAGTCACGTTACTAAGACGCCGAATGACCTCGTATGGCCCAAAGTAACGGCGAAGTAGTTTCTCGGAGAGTCCTCGACGGCGCACTGGTGTCCACACCCAAACAAGATCGCCAGGTTGGTAGTGAACGTCTCGGTGTCGGAGGTTGTACCGACTGGCATCGCGATGTTGTTGTTGAATACGGCATCGTGCGAGCTGGCGCGCTTCTTCGGCCCGTTGTAGAAATATGTCGACGTCTGCATAGGCGTTGGTGACATCGTCGCCATGACTTATGGGTAGCATAGCGTCCAACATTGTGGTGACGGGACGACCGTAGACTAGCTGGAATGGCGCAAGACGCGTCGTCTCCTGTTCAGCCGTATTGTATGCAAAAGTTGCATACGGAAGGAATTCATCCCACGTGCGATGCTCAACGTCGACGTACATGGAAATCATGTCTGCAAGCGTTCTATTGAGGCGTTCAGTCAGTCCGTTTGTTTGCGGATGGTACGCAGTAGTCCTACGATGACTTGTGCGGGTAAGACTGAAGAGAGCCTGCATTAGTTCAGCCGTAAAGGCTGTACCGCGGTCAGTGATAATAACCGATGGGGCACCGTGGCGCAGTACGATGGTCTTAAGAAAAAACTGGGCTACTTCTGCAGCAGTTGCACGGGAAAGTGCCTGTGTCTCGGCGTATCGCGTTAAGTAGTCCGTCGCCACTACTATCCATCTGTGCCCTGATGCGGACGTTGGGAAAGGGCCCAGAAGATCCATGCCCACTTGCTGGAAAGGGGCTGTCGGTGAAGGTATCGGCTGAAGGAGCCCTGCAGGCTTCAGCGGAGGTGTCTTTCGCCGCTGGCAATCTCGGCATGTTCTCACGTAGTGCTGGACTGAAGGTAGCAACTTAGGCCAATAGTACTTTTGTCGAATACGTGCTAATGTTCGGGTGACTCCTAAATGACCAGCCGAAGGCTCATCGTGGCATGCGTGCAAGATTTCTGGCCTGAGGTCGGACGGCACAACGAGAAGAAAGGTTTCCTTGTTGTGCTGAAAGTTTCTCTTATATAGGACGCGATTTCGAATGCTGTAGGAGGTCAAACCCCGTGCGAAAGCACGTGGGACAGCTACATCAAGGCCTTCGAGATGCTCAATAAGTGGGCGTAAACCGGGGTCAGCCCGTTGACGCTGGGCCATGTCGGTGGTCGTGACGACAGCAAGAAACGGAAAGTCATCGTCTTCTCGGTCGGGAGGGGCAGCATCAACTGGTGCACGAGACAAGCAATCGGCGTCGCTGTGCTTACGGCCGCTCTTGTATACAACCGTAATGTCGTATTCTTGGAGACGGAGGCTCCACCTTGCAAGCCGTCCAGAGGGGTCTTTGAGGTTGGCTAGCCAGCATAATGAATGGTGGTCGCTCACAGCCCTAAAAGGTCGGCCGTAAATATAGGGTCGGAACTTAGTTATGGCCCAAACTACCGCGAGACATTCCTTTTCCGTGGTTGAGTAGTTCGTCTCTGCTTTTGAAAGAGAGCGACTTGCGTAAGCGATAACTTTCTCAGTGCCATTTTGCCACTGAATCAGAACGGCACCGAGTCCAAAATTACTGGCATCGGTATGGATATCCGTAGCGGCGTTTTCGTCAAAATGGGCAAGTATCGGGGCGGCCTGCAGTCGCCGGCGCAACTCGTTGAAAGCATCCTCTTGATCTTCTTGCCACGCAAAAGGAACATTGTCTCGGGTAAGACGCGTAAGAGGCTCGGCAATCACTGAAAAATTCTCTACAAAACGCCTGTAATAGGCACAAAGCCCCAAAAACCTTCTAACGGACTTTTTGTCGGTTGGGCGCGGAAAATTTTTCACAGCAGCAGTCTTGTCGGGATCTGGTTTCACGCCGTCAGAACTAATAACATGGCCAAGAAAGCGGAGCTCCTGGAATCCGAAATGGCATTTCTGTGGTTTTATCGTCAGTTGGGCTGAACGCAGTGCCTGTAGTACCATTCGCAGTCGGTCAAGGTGCTCCTCAAAACTAGCCGCGAAAATGACGACATCGTCGAGGTACACTAAGCACGTTTGCCACTTCAGTCCAGAGAGAACGGTGTCCATCATTCGCTGGAAAGTTGCTGGTGCAGAACAGAGACCGAAAGGAAGCACTTTAAATTCATAAAGGCCGTCGGGGGTGACGAACGCTGTTTTCTCTCTGTCCCTTTCGTCCACTTCTATCTGCCAGTAGCCATTCTTGAGGTCAAGCGACGAGAAATATTTGGCATTGCGTAACCGGTCCAATGCGTCGTCGATACGTGGGAGCGGGTATACGTCCCGTTTCGTTACCTGATTTAACTTACGATAATCGACGCAAAAACGCAAGGTGTTGTCTTTTTTCTTCACCAACACTACAGGCGAAGCCCAGGGGCTGGCAGACGGCTGTACCACGTCATCGGTAAGCATTTCATGCACCTGTCTTCGAATAGCCTCTCGTTCCGTTGATGACACTCGGTATGGGTGTTGGGAAATCGGCTTGGTCTCCGCGTCAACCATAATGCGGTGTTTGGCTACTGGGGTACGCCCAACTTTCGAAGACGTTGCGAAGCATCCAGCAAATTCATGAAGGAGGTCTAGGAGTCGCCGCCGCTCAACCACCGACAGATTGGCATTAATGTCCACAGTTGATAGAATGTCGGGTGCATTACATCTGGCTGGCGACGGCGGCGCCAGAGTACAGATGTTCCTTGGCTCAATAAAGTCGGCAACATACGCGATGGCTGTTCCTTTCGCAATGTGCTGAAACTCGGTCCCGAAATTCGTAATCCAGAGCTTCGCACAACCGTCCCGTAAGCGAACAAGTCCTCTTGCAGCGCAGATTCCTTTCTCAAGAAGCAAACCCACGTTCGTCTCTGCCAGTACGTCTCGATCGCATGGTGAGTCGCTTTCTACTAAGACCATAATGCTGCACCGTGGCGGGACCGTAACGTCACCAGCTGTAATACGTAAGGCGGACGTTGATGAACCGTCGACGCTAGATCTCGCAATGGCTTGGCTCGGCGAAAATGTCACTCGTGATTCTTTCAAATTAATTATCGCACCATTAGCCTGTAAGAAGTCCAAGCCGAGTATGACGTCTCGCGAACAGTGGGTAAGTACAACGAAGTCGCAAACATAAACAAATCCGTCAATTGCAACTCTCGCAACGCATCTTCCAGCCGGAGTAATAAGGTGTCCCCCTGCAGTGCGGATCTGAGGCCCAGTCCACTCGGTTAAAACTTTCTTCAATTTCCTGGCTAACCCACTGCTCATAACTGAATAGTCCGCCCCCGTATCAACTAAAGCTGTAATGAGACAATCATCGATAGAAACCGGTATGTCTGAAACTGCGCACTCAGGATCATCGTTACATGTCGCCGTCTGATAGCCGTTATCTTGTACTAAGCTTGATGGAGGATGTTCAGCACTTCGCTCGTCAGCGGCCTCACCTCCGCAGGTCGCTGTTCCTAGTTTTCCCGAAGCCTCGGGGAGCGGGGGCTCGTCGAGCGGCTAGTGCGGGATGTAGAGGGCCGTGGACTTGGAGAACAATAACGGGAAGAGGTAATGACGCGGGACTCGTATTGTGGGACGTCCGGAGGATTCGTATGCGTCGACAGGTACTCCTCGATTTCGGGTGGTCGTTCACCACTCCGAGGACATCGTGCACGCGGATGGAAGCCACGAAGTCCGGCGCGGCGGTACGGACAGAACCTTAACAAGTGACCGGCCTCACCACGTGGTAACAAAGGGGCTGATTGTCAGGGGTACGCCAGACGTCAGTCCTTCGAAATCGTGCTTCGGCTAGAAGAGGAGAATGGCGTGGGCTTGGATCAAGAGTAGGGGGGTTCACTCTGGCTCTGGGAGAGCCGTACCCACTGTGGTGCTGGTTTGGATGCGGCACAGTGGAGTTCCCTCTTGGAGGATCACCGTGGTTATGCTGCTGAAGCACGGCCGCGTACGTTGGCACACTCGGTGGCGGTGGCTGCACACCACGCACAGACGTTTCCGGGACGACGGCTTGCCTCACTTCTTCGCGAACGACCTCCGCGAGTGATGGGAGTCTCGACGACGATGTTAGACCCTGTAGCTGAATATGTCTCAGCTCTTCCCTGACCACAGATCGAATGAGCTCCTTTAAGGCATCATCAGAACCGTTGAAGCCGGAACCGTAGACGACCGGTGACATAGCGGACACGTTACGATTATAGTGCTGAGCCCTGTGTCGAAGTGTTTGTTCTATTGTGGTGGCCTCCGCTAGAAACTCTGATGCCGTGCCAGGTGGATTGCGCACAAGCCCAGCAAATAGTTCTTGCTTCACCCCGCGCATTAGGTGGCGCACTTTCGTCTCTTCTGACATATTTGGATCAGAACGCCTAAAAAGGCGGATCATGTCCTCGTAGAACATTCCAATGCTCTCGTTTGGGGCTTGGATACGAGATTTCAGCGCCGACTCCGCACGCTCTCTTCGGTCGTTGGCGGTGTAGGTCGCCAACAGCTGGCGACGAAAGAGGTCCCATGTTGATAGTGCCGTTTCGTGGTTCACGAACCACGTCCACGCTGAATCTTCGAGAGCAAAGTATACATTATAGAGCTTCCTTTGCTCATCCCAGCCGTTGTAATTGGCGACCCGTTCGAATTGGTCCAGCCAGTCTTCAGCGTCCTCATAAAGCTCGCCATGGAAGGATGGTGGCGTTCGAGACTGGAGGACGACGAAATGGGGTGAAGACTCTCCGTTAGCAGCAATGTTCGTGTTGGATCTATGCATGTTGGCCACAGGCGTGCAGGAAAGAGGCCCGAACTCTGGCGACTGACCTCGAAGTCGGCGACTGCAACTGCGATGGACCGGTGTCAAATCCGTGGTGGCTCTCGGTTGCCCTTTAGGGGTTGCACTCAGCAAAAAGGGAAATCGTACCCGGCTGCTCCACCAGAAAATGTAACGAGTACAAGGCAGTACTGATCGGAACAGTTTCACGCGCTACCCTCAGTTTCGTCCTCTTTGTCCTCTGTTCTTCTTTGTCCTCTTTTCAGAGAGGCATGCGGCAATATTTTTCCAATTACTCCGGTTATGTGCTAGCTGCATCCATTTCACCCCTGCGACTTCTTAACCTCATCCACCCACCAAACTTTCTGCCGCCCCCTGCTACATTTTCCTTCTCTTCGAATCCAGTTTGTTACCTTAAGCGACCATCGGTTATCCTCTATCCGCACTACATGTCCTGCCCATGCCCAATTCGTCTTCTTAATTTCCACTAGAATGTCAGTAACTTGAGTTATTTCTCTGACCCACTCTGCACGCTTCCTATCTCTTAATGCTACCCCTACCATTTTTCATTCCGTAGCCCTCTGCGTTGTCCTAAACTTAAGTAGAACCTTCTTGGTTAGCCTCCACATTTCAGCCCCATGGATGAGTACTGGTAAGATGCACCTGTAGCATACTTTCATTTTGAGCGATACCGGTAAGCTGCTAGTCATAACCTGCGAGTGCTTGCCAAATGCGCTCCATCCCAATCTTATTCCTCTTTTAATTTCCTTTTCATGGTCCGGATCTGCGGTTACTACCTGTCTTAGGTAGACATAATCGCCTAGTACTTCCAGTGCTTCGCTACCTAACGTAAACTGCTGTTCCTTCCCGAGGCTGTTGAACATTACCTTAGACTTCTGCATATTGATTTTCAGTCCTACCTTTCTACTTTTCCTGTATAGGTCACCAATCATTCTTTGCAGCTCATCTCCTGAGTTAATAAGCTAGGCAATGTCATCAGCAAATCGCAGATTACGGAGGTATTCTCCATATACCCTTATCCCTAACTGCTCCCATTCCACAACTCTGAGTACTTCCTGCAAACTGTGAATAGTACTGGGGAGATCGTGTCTCCTTGCCTAACATCTTTCTTTATGGAAATTTTGTTACTGTCTTTACGCCAAACTATGGTTGCTGTGCAGCCACTACTATATGTATCTTCCAGCACTTTCACGGCTCGTCTACCCCCTGATTTCGCAATGCCTGCATCACCGCCGAGGTTTCTACCGAGTCAAATGCTTTTTCGTAATCAATGAATGCTATGAATAAGGGCTGGTTATATTCCGAGCATTTTTCTATTACCTGGCTGATGGTATGGATATAATCGACAGTAGAGTACCGTTTCCGAAAACCTGCTTGATCCTCTGCTTGATTGCAGTATAAGGTTGTCCTGATTCTATCAGCGATTACCTTAATAAATACATTATACGTAACCGATAGTAAGCTGATTGGTCTGTAATTTTTAAGGTCCTTAGCATCCCTTTTCTTATAGGCTGCTTTTATTCACGCCTAAAGCATATTACTAGTTTCGATGGCGGAAAATGTTCAACATAAAATCTTTTGCTTTTTATCATGCGAAAGAAAGCACCACCATGTTGGGGCCTGTGATGAAACCGTTGTGCTGGATCAACATGCTTCTCGGCGCCTACGCTTCGATAGCTGTGACGAAAGAAACAGCGAAGGTGATCGAACTGAGAAAGAGACATCCCGAAGTAAGTGCCTCAATATGAGTTCAACTTTAAATAGAGATTCTTCAATTACCTATCGCGTTTACTAATCTGATAAAAAATTAAGCTTGGGGAAGCTTTTCACAACAAAGTAAGAAAGAGAGTCAAATTCGCGGAAGTGGTTCATTGCCTTTCAATCCTTGTAACTTTCATTATAAGCGGTAGCACAATGGGAAGAAAGACCAGACCAACTGGCACGCATGCGTTCATTTCAGTTTTTGAGCATAAAATGCAGCGAAAAGTCCTCTTGTGCATTGCATAAAATTTTTTGGTAAATAATTATTTCGGCAGAATGGTCACATGATGAAGACACCACGTATTTATTTATTTATTTATTTATTTATTTATTTATTTATTTATTTATTTATTTATTTATTTATTTATTTATTTATTTATTTATTTATTTGAAACATAAAGACACAGTAGGACATTACATATGGAGGGATATGGAAGCAAAGCAAGGTAAAACACAACAAGGCAAGAGATGATGTTACTAGGGTACGGGTAAGAAATGGCTTGGCAAGTAATCTTTACACAAAACTAGGAAACGTAAGCAGGCAAACAATATTTCAAATTAATAACAGAGGTATGAAAAGAGACACACATGTAGCGATTTCAGACAAGATTTTAAAAGCATGTAGCTGTGCATGTATGTAACTACAAAAACGGATCATGAATGCCGAAAACAAAGACAGAACAGGATGGTACAAAATATATTTGCGAATTCACCCACTCAGCCACACACGAGTCCGGGAAAGAAGCAAGAAAAAAAATCATACATGTAACGACGAAACCGCACAGTTCGACTTCAATGCGTCTAGAAAACTAGCAACGCTGCTCGGAACGTTGGTAACTCTATCAGAACAGCGATATTAGACGGCAACTCATTCCATTCATTTATTGCCAATGTTAGTTGTGAATTTTTGTATTTTTGTTCGTGCTAAAATTGGGCAGATTTTGTTTGTATGATCAAGGCAAAATGGGACGTAAGAAGCAGGAAAAAGATGGGAGCGAGTAAAATTCTTAATCGCTATGGAATAAGGGTTGAAAATATATAATTGCGCTAATTTTATTCGGGAAGCGAGCAATGGTAAGTGCAAAATGTATTTGATTGATGATATGTTCCGAAATCTTTAGGATGGTGGTGTAATTAACCTAGTTGCTTTGTTATTGGACAGATCACAGGAAAGCCTCTGCGAACGCCCTTCCCGAACCCTACGAAAATTTAAGAAGACAAAACATTCCGAGAGCACTGCAGATTCTGCACTGGAGAAATCAGTAACCCTGGGCGCTGCTGCTGCTCACGGTATATCGCGTGCCTCTTGTAGATATTTCACACTGCGCAAATTACAATACCAGCTGCATCGTTGACGACATTGTGCAGCAAGCTGCGCATGTTCTATCATTTTTTTAAGGCGAAAGCATTTCTAGTCTCATGGTGAAAACCTCGCGTCGGCGAAATTTGTCAGCGAGATATATTAGCGAGATTCTGCGAGTGACAAATACTGCGCCTTTTTATATAGCGCCGTTGAACTCTGATACGTTCAACGGAACGCTGGTTGTGTGCGACAAGGGGCGTGCGATTTATCGCGTACAGCGGAAACATTCCTTCCCTCTAGATTCGGCAGTGCTCTTTGAACTTTTTTTTTTATTTTTCTTCGACAAAACGACACTTTACACAATTTCTGATCATTTTCACTCGTTTAATCGCCTCATTTTTCTATTTATTTTGTAATACGTACAGTACCGGTTTTTTTTTTTTCGGCTCATTCATGTTGGTAACGTCACTTTTGATTTTTCGGCTCATTCATATCGAAGCGCGTCTACTTCCGGTTTTGTGACTTCACAACATGACGTCACATTCCGACGTCGACTTAACTAAGTCACTATTCCGACGGCCTCATAGGTCACATGACCCAAAGTGAGGTACCACGTGACTGGAAGTAAGGTTTCATGCGATCACTTTGGACGTCGCCGCTACTCCGGTTGGCTATTTCGACGACCGATTGACTTAACTGACTCTAATTAACTTACTAATTACTCCACATGCACCAAATGTTTTCCCTACACCATTCACTTTTTCTTATCACTCTTTACTGCGACGCAATCATGCCGACAAATTTCTGGTGTCGAACTCCTCAAACATAGCCACTGAATGGTTACGCATTAAACGTGAACTAGTAAAAAGTGAAGCCTGTAAAACCGCTTAGTCTTTGAGGCGGAGGTAATTGTGGCAGCAGGAAGATTCATGTCGGAACCAGAAAGCCTGACCCTTACTTTATAGAGATCTGAGCAGGCAATTAGAACACTTATAAGTCACCGTAGTATATCTCAGTCGCTTGAGGGATATCACTACTGTTTTGTTTATTTGTTCTAAAGCGCTTCGCATTTGTCGAACCATACAATCGAGCTTCAGTTCAGGCAAAGAATGGTAAGGCATCCTGCTGCAGCATTTTTGACATTGCTAACTATCTGATTAATCCATTCTGCTTGTGAAAGCCATATTGTCCAAAGTATAAGCCCTGGTCCTATTTATTTTGTCTGGTCTTATCACGCACAGTTGTGAAACGTAAAATGTATCATTGTTGTAAGCTTTCATATGCGTTAGTTAAATATCAGCTGATACTAGTATAAAACCTACTTTTGCCATGATGACTGTATTACGATTGAAATTGCTTTTTACAGTTGCGAAAGCCCGACGTTCTCCAGAATTTGCTGGATGCCGAATATCAGGAGGAGGACAACGCTATAAAAGGTGGCAATACGGCTGGTAAGATTACTCAGAAACTCAGGAAAGGACAAGATCTATGGTCTTCACAACAGCAGCGTCGACATATTTTGGCATCCTAAGAGTACACACTTGTCGTTTATGAAATTTTTAAACTGCACTCGGTCTATATGCTATTGGAAGTCAGGGGCACTTACCATGCTACCTGCAAAAGTAATATTTTCAGGAGCATGTAATGATTGGGGTATTGTGTGGCGCCTTCCTAGTCTGGCTGCTTTTTGTAGTTCATCTTTCTGCAGCAAGCGACTAGGTAGTAACAGGTTTCTTTTACTTCGCAGGCAGGGATGTGTAATTTTGTGATAAATATATGCTTTCGGATGAAGATGTATTTCAATATTACAGGGCAAAACTTGTTGCACATTTCTGGAACCTTAGAGGCCCGACGCAATAGCAAGAGTAAAGCTCATAGTGGAACAGCAGTTGAACCTACCGCCGCCATTTTTGTGAACGCCCATGGAAACATGCACACTTCCGAAGTGGGTTTCAATAGAGAGGTTTAGTTGGGTGTACGCAGTAAGCGACCGTCCGTATTCACTGCTTTGCGTGCGCTCTAAACGTTGCGAACACAACCCATTTAGTTGACCGTGCCCAACGTTCTTAGATAGAAACAGTTGGAAAACTACGCGGTGCGAAGCGGTTTAAAACGATCGCCGGTCTGGCGTGAGTTGACCGCAAAGTGACCGCAGCGCCCCTCTCCCCTGCTGCGGTAGATGGGTGAGTCAATTGAGCTATTACACACGCGGAAATTTTAAAATACTACTAACCCTTTTCTTTCAGCAATGCAGCAGAAAATAAAATTGCGTTTGAGTTTTTTACACACATCTTTGTACGACTAAAACGCCACAGTGTTTTCAGAAGTATCTCAAATGCAGGAGACGACATGATTGGGCCGCGTCTGCAACCTCCTTGCTTCAGACGGCTCAGTAGACGTGGTGGCTTTCATGTGCGTACAAAAGTGTGCTAAAAATTGCAACACAATTTTTTTTTCCGTTGCATTGCTGAAAGAAGAGGGTTAGTAGTATATTCAAATTTCCACCTGTTTCCACCCATCTACCACAATGAGGGAGATGGACGCTGCGGTCACTTTGCGATCAACTCACGCCGGTCAGGAGACTTTTTGGGCTCCCTTCGCAGCGCCGCCGGCGCGCCAGCATCCTAAGAACGTTGGCCGTGCCTCAGCGCCCAAGTACTGTGGTGTGCACAGTGGCGCCATCTATTGGCAAGAAGTCAAATCACACGAGCACTGGTTGAAAAAAAAATTGATCTGTAATTACTGATCTAAAGAATAGTCACTTACTAGCCTTCTAATTCCAAAAAAAAAAAGTACACAAAACGAAGGAATTGTAAATGCCAACAACAAGCTTGAGAATACGTGTCATTGTTATGACGATTACATTCAGAGTTTACTGCTATGCCTGCCAGTTTGAAAACCGCCAGGTTATCTAGAAAACAGTGGATGTTTGTGTCTTATACTTTGGAGTGTGAACGCCAAGGTGATAGCCATCATTTAAAGCTCGCTATCGGATCGGAGAAAACAGCGGTGAGATGGGTTCGTCTCGAAGCGGGAGACCAGCGCACCGCCTTGCTGTCAACGCATCCCGTAACGCGCGCAGCAACGGACGTACGCCGGATTTGTAGCGTGCGTGCACCCGTACAACGGGTCGAGATACGTACGAATGTGGAAATGCGCATTCGTTACCCACATAGTGAATGCGTACGCCCTACTAAAATTGTAAATTTATAATTCTGACAAACAAAGCTTTTGCGTAGGCCACAAAGGAAAGGTGGCATGTTAAGTAGCCTGGAGCAATGAAATTCACCTACACTGAGCATTCGTGAGACAGACTGCTTAAAACATGATTAAACCCCAGAAGACGAATTGAGAAGCCTAAACGGGTAAACTTACTGATTCAATTTCAGGGGAATGCAATTTAGGGGTATCAAATGCTGTTTTCGCCTTCATAAAGGAACCTATATAAAGACCGTGTACAGTCACAAGCAAGCTCTATGCGTATGTTAACGTGTTGTTTAACATCTAAAAAGAAGCGGTTGCCACATGAACAAGAACTGCTGTTTGACACTGAAGATCTTATCCTAATAGAGCAAGAAAAAATAGGAGTGAATATCACATGGATTATAAATTCTTGGACTTTGTGTTTGCAACACGACTGCGAAGCTGATCAAATATGAAAGACGATGCAATGTCAGGCGTGACTTCAGCGCATATGTCATCTGTTCATGATTAGCTATTTGCCAGGTTACTTTCCAACACTGAAGAATTTAGGAAAGCTCAACCTGCATTATTGGGTTTAACAGGTGGCACATCGAAGAGCCGTGCGATGACCACACAAGAAGTGCTTGTGAATGCTGGCGCCTTGTTCGTGGCAGGGTAAGAAAGCCAACGTTGAAATGAAATCACTAAACATTTCATTGTAACACTTTTGCCTGCTCATTTCAGCAGCCTCCTCTCTAAATAAGAACGCTGAAGCTTATAAAGCAATTCGAATTCCATAACGTATATTGCGTTTATTTATTGAGCAACAATTTCTTGCTTGAGTGTACTGCGATTTAAAATTTAACCTCCCAATGTTCTGCTCTGTTGGCTTTACTCTGTTTACATATGCAGACTCGATTCTTCTCTGTCATCGTTTTTGCGTACTTTGACTTTTACTCATGTCCTGTTCTACTAAAACAATATGGCTTCAAATCAGTGCGCATATATTTCATATTAATTGAGATTCATTGCTGTCGATGAATATTCGCTTGTGTGTCAATGAAACTTCCAAATTGAGTTTAAAGGCAGTCATGCTCCTAATATACATAAAAACTGAACTTTTTGATGCCACAGCACTCCAATATAGAGTGCTATTATCGAACGGAAAAAGATAATGCTCCATGATTTCATGCTAACTATGCTGATTTTGCCTATTGGAAGGTGGCCCTGTCAATTTCGACTTCTTTCGCGTGAAGCGTAAGTCATGATTTTAATGGCGTGCACGAATCGAAAAAGTGTCCTCTGATAACAGTACATACGATCATGGCTGCAAGATATGAGCGATTTTTAAGCAGTTGGAGTCTTTATTGGAAATTTCCGGCAGCATGACGTGTGCGAATGTGTTTTGGCGGTTTCTTTAGCACCACACTACACTCCAAAGGTACCAACAGTAAAAAAAAATAACAAAAATCATATTGCTACAGATGAGAAACGTGCTTAACGTATAGTCAGAAAAGGTTGTCATTTTTAAAAACGATGTAGAAACTTGGCATTAAAAGGCAGTATATGTTAACTATGTTACTAGAGACTAAAAAAGCGGTAAACTGATTCTGTTTTAAATGTAGACACTCATTTGCAGATACGAAACCACAGCAACGGCATTAAGTTACATTACGTACCTCTTGGCTAAACACCCGGAGGTTCAAGCTCGAGTTCGAAAAGAAGTCTGCGATGCTGTTTCCAGCAATGCAAGTAGTAACATATTTTAAGAACCTGCATTCTGGATAATGATGCGTTACGTTGCCATTGTTCCGACTCATGTTTGATGCATGCATCATTCATACATTTTGTAATCTTAAGGATGTCCTGCTTGATAGCACTGTCTTTTCGTCACCGTGAGTGGACACGAATCGAAATGACTATTTTCTTCATTGAAACTGGAAGGCATAGCCACCTGAAGTAAAATGCGGTGCTGAACAACCAGTCTAGAAAGCGTTTCCTGTACAGTACCGGGTAGTATTCCCTGCTTTCCTTATTTTTTAATATCTTGACTTGGTCAAAGCTGTAAAGGCAGCTTGCATGTAACGAAGGTTAACTCTGCAATTATAGAAATTGTGGCAGTGTACGTCTTAAGATTTTTTCCTTTGCTGGGAATGTGCTGAATTGTGTGAATGTATTAATAGGAGAGATTTACGTGTACAGGGATAAATATTTGGCAATTCTAGAGCTCAAGCGATAAGGAAACAAAATTGGAGGCAAAAGGGGGCTTTGCTGTGAAAGTGCGCTGCTTACTTCAGAACTGCAGCTTTGCTGGGCGGTGTGTTTCAATATCATTTGCAATCCGTCTTGTAAATGACGTCTTCAAGAGCCTGTTATGTAAACAAGATGCATCCTCCTTCCGTTGTACTTGTCTACATAACACTCCAAGCTGTCTTTTTAAATATTTTGGATTTAGAACGTCCCTTATGGTAAAAAAATATATCCGGCACTGGCGCGTGAAGCCTGCACCTTTCAGGCTTCTTGCGGACAGACAAAGTGCAACTCCAATCTACAAGCATTCACCCGCTACCATAATGGGCATGCAGAAATTGATCCTCCAGAAGTCTCCACTCATTCTCAACCACAACACCACTAGAAGCTTCTCAATTCCAGAAAAGCATGGTGAAAAAAGCATGGATTCAAAGATTCAAATGGATTGTCTAGAAGTTGAAGGTGTGTCAAATAGGCAGTGGAAACGCGAGGCAGACTGTAACGCTAACGACAATACACAACCGCATGAACCACATTGAGAGCCCGCGATATTTTCTTCTATCTCTTGCATTTTCTTGATTTTCAAATATAGGAAGACATGGATTATGAAGCCTTGACGCGGAAAATGCCTTATTTAGGCCAAGTCGTAAACGAGGCTCTGCGCATATACCCGGTTGCGACATTGTGAGTATCGTACTCGTGTGTTTCTCGCGATGAATGCATTTGAGTCTCATTGGCGTTCCTATTGCTCGTATCTACTTTCTATCACTCCCGATTAGGTTTTCCACGAGAAGGGCTGTCAATGACTTCGATTACAATGGCGTAAAGTACAAGTCCGGGACGTGCATTATGTCACCAACGCTGCAGATCCACAGGGACGCTCGGTACTGGCCAGACCCACTGACCTTCAACCCGGACAGGTACGACGCACGGCGCGCGTCACAGCGGTGTGCCGCTTTTAGGACTATTCAGCCGGCGATTAGGAAATGAGACCGCTTTTGGGGCAACATGAAACGCATATGAGAAAGAGATTTGTCCACTAAATTGAGAGTGGAGGCCGTAAGTGCTGAAAAATATAATAGGTTCTTGAGATCAGGTTCTGCCATTCGCGCGAAGAAAAGAATGTTTGTAGATGTATTGCACAGACATTTTCTCCATGAATATAGACTCACTCCGGTTATGCGCACCTTCAATCCAATGAAAAACGAAATTAACAGAAAAAGTTTCTGTAGTCCCACCATTATTTTCGCGCAATTTTTGAGAGCCTACGTCTAGGGACAACGGAAAGTATTGTAAGGACAACAAAATGTTCACCACAGCAAACACTACACATATATATAGAGCACACAAAATTACCATGGAATAAACTGCAGAAATTAAAACGTTCAAAATGGGAACAAATGGTCTGACGTTACAAGAAAACTGCAGATTATCTTGCTACGTTGTTGTGCTGTTTATTCGACAGGGATGTAAAATTTTTGTCTTTGCACGACAGATTTGCCCCCGAAAAAATAGGTAGCTTCCACAAGATGGCGCACCAACCCTTCGGAGTTGGACCCCGAAACTGCGTCGGGATGCGAATGGCTACATTGGAAATCAACTGCACGATTGCCCGGCTGGTTCAGCGTTTTCACCTGGAACTGGGACCTTCGCAGGGAGAGGTACGTGATCCACTGAGAAATTCAGGCCAAAATATTTTAACAAATAGTCGACCCGTAACAGAGATTTGAGAAAATGATGTATGTTATTGTTGACTTGTATGTAAGTGTGAATTGCATTTCGGAAAAGTGGTAGATGTTCTAGGACGTCTCATTAGATTGAGTGCCACTGATGCAGCAGCCCACTTTTTTATCTGCTGAATATGCGTGCGTCTTCGTCCGCTTTTCTTCTTCGAGTCAGGCATTGCACGAGATCTTCCTGGAAGATTTTTCAGTTTGGAGAGCCTGTGTCATTACCGCTTTTGGTGGCGCACATTTGACAGGCATTGTGTTTGCTTTAGACATATTTCACAACGCTCCTTAGTTTAAGCGGTTTTTTACCACTTATGAGGGGTCCTCTACGCTTCATGAATTCAAGAAAATGAGCAACGTCGTTTTCGAACCATCCTTATCTTCTCCTTTGGTAAGGAGGCACAATTTCCTACATTAACTCATTTGTATGCATCTGCTGTCGAGAATTCTCGCTAATATTCGGGATAAAGTGGTCTACACTGGAATGGTATGAATCACGTAACTAACTATTTATATTTTTCAAAGTACTCTTTCACCTGCGCTCGTTTTGTGTTTTGCACACACTGTCTCAATGCTCTAAATGGCTTGAGAAGAAAATATTAAAATGTAACCGCTCTGCAGAAAAACAGCTCGTCTTGTTCCCTCCATACGCTTTGCCACTATGGACTTGGGGCCACCCGAGCCACCGGAAATGAGCTACTGCACAAGCACTGAGGGAGTCATTGTTCAGCAGAGCAAATTCCCATGTCATGTATAATGATGAATGAAGGTAGCACAGCACATACCTGTATAAAAGTATGCTCCGAGAGAGTCTTCACAAAGTGCTCCTTAGTAAGGCGTATATATTCAGAAGAAAGTATAACATTCGACTATCTACTTCAATGCAATCTGCAGTCTTTGTCAAAAGTTTGGAGCCGAGGGGATTTCATTACGATCCATCCCACGGGTCCGTAATTCCACTCTCTTTTCGAAACCTCCCAAATGTAAGAATATATTTCGTCCTGTCTTCTTTGGCTGGTAGGGCTTCCACGAATGCTTACCCGGCCACACCACTTGGCTTTTAAAGGAACCCCCTGAACTCTACACTTTTGTCAAAGGTTGTTCATAAGCATTCGACGACAATTTGGCAGACAAAACAACCGCGAAATATTTGTCATTGGTCGTTTTGACTCTCAACACTGCTACGATGAGAAAAGTGTTGTGTCGCTCTGTTGCCATTGCTTTT
This sequence comes from Amblyomma maculatum, assembly GCF_055883805.1. NCBI lineage: Eukaryota > Metazoa > Arthropoda > Arachnida > Ixodida > Ixodidae > Amblyomma > Amblyomma maculatum. The sequence continues at coordinate 73,599,356 of NC_139347.1, read as the reverse complement.
AGAGAGAGCGACACAGTTCAGGGGTTTGTGCATGTTATGCTTCAATGCAAAGAATCCCAAAAATATTTCCGCTAGCATTCAGAACACTGAAGTAAATGCCAGTCAAATCCCTCACGAAGAGAAAAAGTCTGCACAGGCACTTAGCACCACCTACATGTATGATGGCGAAGCTGGCTCACCGGGTGCGCTGCCACGGTGCTTGTTCCCCACAATTCCTCCTGTGGCGCGCGCCACCACGTGATCGGTAGCGCAATGCCCTTTGTACTCTTTCTGCTTCTATTGCGGTGCACTGCCCTCTTCACTCATCCTCTTCCCCTGCCGACATCCGCCGCGTTTGGTCACGTGATATGTTGAGGTGATTAATGCATACAATTGTAGTTCTGTACGTCGTCAGTTCGAATATCTATCGCTAACTGGCCCTCAGCTTAACTAGCAGATGCGTGCTGAATGGGGAAAGAAGTGCATGACACCGCCCAGAACGCTGCCACGAAATAACTGCCCTAATTTTGGTACGAAAGAATGGAAATCTGGTGCCACATAGAGGCCGGTTAGTGATGCCACATGCCGACGCCATCTTTTTGTCTCCTGGCGTTTGTTGACAACGTCAACAACAACAAGATGGCCCCATTGGGCCATATATGTTTCCAGTGCTAGCACGCGAACGAGCCTATTCGAACAGGCCTGCATCGACCTTGTCTCCCTGGAAGAGCAGGAGTGTCTGCGGCGTTGGAGCACCCATTTCGTTACTGTGAGAAGTGGCCGTGTGACAGTTGTTGTTGCAACTGTAGGAAGAAGGAAAAGGAAATGGCTGCTGCCATATTAACGGTGTGATGTGCGCGGCGCGAGTGTGTGACGCGCATTACGTGCTTCCCCCGCATACCACGCAGAACTCGACATGTTACTGACGGCGCCGGACTTCCTCGTGTTGTGTGTGTTTGACTCTGCTTGACGATGGTAGTCGCATTTATGCACTCCTTGGTTGTTTTCATGAGGGACGACAGTTCCCTTAAGTTTATTTACATATAATTTTCTTTAGATAGCAAGAACAACCCCAGACGGACTTTCACCTAGTGCTGCTAGTGATGCTTTTGCCTTAAAATTCGCTGCCGGCGTCATGAATGATGACACTCCGACTTTCTACTCCTGTGCACCAACATTATAATTGCGTCGGCAGATGGCAACGCACAACACATCATGGGATTTGTTATTGGGGATTCTAGTCTTCCTCCATTAAAGAAAGAACTGAAGCCGAGCATGCACTTGATCAGTGTACTCTTGTCTCATTAAACATTTTATGTTGTCTTGAAATATTATTTGGTGACTACATCCTTGATAACTTTTTGAGATAGGGGCTCTATAGCGTTTCCTTGGCATTGCTTTGTCCGAACACTACTTCACGCCTGCAAAAAATAAATGGTTCATTTATCGAAGTAAGAGAAGCAATTCAAGCAGCTGCGATTGAAAATGTTATTGCTTTATTTATAAGCGAATATGCTTTCTGATCCCTGCTTTTTTTTTCTCATTCGTTCATGCTGGTTTGCAGGGTTTCCTCCGCATTGGTTCGTGTGCTGTGGTCTCAAAACCCATGGTTGGCCCTTGGATTGTATTTCTCCGGCTCTGAATTTCGAATGAGGACGGAAAAGCGAGCTACATACTCGATGACCAACAGCAGTGTCACTATCGGCCAAGAAAAAGCTTGTGCCGGCTGTACATCCGTCACCTGTCCAAATACAATTCTAGTAGTGCTGTCGCAAAATAGTAGTTATATGTAGCAGAATAATGAATATCAGTCTTTGGGAATCACCATCTAGACTTTAATTAACCATTCCTACTAGGGGTGTTTTCTTGATTGCCCCTTATCTGCGCAGTATGCACTAGCATGTTGCTAGTTAAAGGTATTTATTTCGTAACAGTGAGATGTTTGTTAAAAAAAAGTTTTCGACAAGGTCATGCTGTAATAAAGAACAAACAAGCATGCTTCTTTATTTTTAGAACCTGTCTCTAAGCATGAAATTTATCAACGTAAATTTATCAACGCTTAGAGACCTGAAGAGCAGTACCTCGTGTGATGCTGATAATATCCAAATATGTCCAGTTAAGCATGTCACCGACATTATTGCTGCACCATTAGAGCACATATGTAACTTATGTGTCGAAACTGCCATTTTTTCCTCGAGACTGCAGATTGCTAGAGTGACAGTCATATACAAAAAAAAAAGGTGATAAAAATAACTTTGGGAACTATCGACCAATTAGTATTTTGCCTGTCTTCTCCAAAGTGTTGGAGAAACTGATCCTTAAACGAGTAGAAAGCTTTTTAAACATACACAGTGTAATCACCGACTGCCAATATGGCTTCAGGAAAAACCGTTCAACCTTCTGCACCAGAACGAATATATATTAAAACCTTTGAAAATCGAAAACTTGTCTTGGGAATTTTTTTACATCATAGCAAAGCATTTGACTGCATAAATCACAGCATCCTGGTTTAAAAGCTTGAATGTAACGGAATAAGAGGAAAAGCATTACTTTTAATTAAATCTTACCTAGCATTTAGAAAACAGTATGTCCAAATAAATGAATATAATGAGGGGCACCCCAAGGGAGTGTCCTGGGATCATTGCTAATTAACCTATACATTAATTAGATATTCAGTGCGGATACCAGTGCTCGGTTCATAATTTACGCTGATGCCACCAGGTTGTTTTTATCTGGCGATGCTAGTAAGAGTTTAATATGAATACAAATATGGTCCAGTAAAAATCTCCTCTCTGTAAATACTGTAAAATCCAAGGCGATAGTTTTCCATCCAAAAAATAAAAATTGCGGGGAGCTCGGACAGCTATTCTATAACAATAAACAGATTGAAATAGTAAGGTCGTTTAGGTCGCTTGGCGTAATATTAACTCAAAAATATGTTTTGGGACGACCACATAACCCATGTAGCCTTAACACCGTCTAGAGTCATCGGATGTATGTCGCGATTTAGAAGTTGTCTCCCGCAAAAGGTAAAACTGTTGCTTTTCTATGCATTATTTCACTCACATCTAAACTACTGCCCAATAGTGTGGGGCACCGCTACACATACCGGTCTGAAAAAGCTAGCTCTTCTTGAAAAGCGGTCGCTCAAAATTTTTTACAACCTGCCAAATAGATACTCCACTAAAGAATTATTTTCCAGGAATAAGTTTATTGACGTTTTCGATATTTATCCTTACAGACTTCTGCGCATATATATGATAGAAAAGCGAAGCGTGACCAACATATCAGACATAGCCAACGTTAAGTTATTTGAAAGTACTTATCTACGCCGTTAAAGTCCATATTGGGTATTGCCGCCCACGAGAACAAACTATGGACGCCAAATGATTGCATTCCAACTTCCATTACTTCTTAACAAACTAACTGATGCGAACGTAGAAATAGAATGCATTAGCTACCCTTACCTCCTCGACGTCTTTCTCCGCGAAACTTTCCTTTCTTTTCTTTCTTAGGGTCCATTCATTATGCATGTGTAAACGTTGATTTGTATAATTAGTGTTTTATAAACGTGGTTTTGGTTACAATAACTGTCGTTGTTTTGATGTGTTTTCTGTTGTTAAGCGAACTGCTTTTTCATGCTTACATTTTTTTATTTCGCACTCACTTTGCTATTGTTCTATAAGTGCATGCCGACGCATGCCGCTGCTCACTTGCTGTAAAGGGGGTGGGAACTTAGTCAAGCTTTAATCGCTTTTATTCTCACCTCCTCCATCAATTTACGGTTATGCAAATAAATATTATTGTTGTAAGCCAGCTTATTTGCGGGACACAGTGCATAAGAAATAGCAGGTATGAAGAGGAAGAACTACACCTATTTACCATGTTTACGGCCGATGATAGTACCCCAGAATAGGGGTTATTGAAGCACGTTAACATAGTTTACTACACATGTTTATGCTCTGTAGTAAATCCATTTGACATGTTACGCTAACACTTAACATTTGGCACCTCAAAAAATAAACCACGTTTAAGAACAAGTTTGTTTGAACCAGTTCTGTTGAACAGCGCTTCACTGCTGGAAATTTATGTAATATCTTCTCTGTACAAAAAAATCAAAAGCATCACTAATTAATATGCCTCCGCTCTGCACTGTCGAGACACCGCTGCAGGTGAACCTGGGGCTCATCATGGCACCACTGGCTGCTAGTAAAATGTTCATGTTGAGACACGCATACAGCGCACCACTAAAAACAAAGGCTAAGCAGCTTGTTAACGGGCATTCTGCATTAGTAATCTTGAAGCTACTACGGAGGCCATTCTGACCTCCGTCGTGAGAGAGGTTGCGCTGTAATGTGTAGCATAACGCAGGTTTACCTCGTCTGTATTGTCACTTTTCACTTTCTTTTCGCTTGTCGCCCAGAGTATTTTCTCGTGTTTTCTTGGTTTAACCAGCTGTACTTAACAACCTAACGCCGTGCTAGTGAGCCACTCTGTACGCATTACCGCGGGTTTGACAACTCTTGGTGAGCAGTAAGTGCCCCCGTTACTCTAACGAGCAAGTGGGTTCTTTTACCTCTTTCTATGACAAGCATTTTCTTGTGTGCGTGCATTAACGGCGTGAGCTATTTATTTTGCACATTCTGACTATGCTCACTGCGCTCTTGGGGCTGGGTAATAAGCAATCTCAAATGTTACCCCGGGCTCAGCTTCGGAACAAAAGCGAGCTGGTAAGTGTAGTGTCTCTAACCAATATTTAGCCAAATGAGCATGTTATGTCGGCAAGAATGCACAGAAATAAATATGGCGGCTTAACCAACAACGACAAAGAAATAGGATGCGCAAAAAGGGACGATCACTTTAGAAGAGAACACAGGAAATGTGATCGTCCCTTTTGCGCGTCCTATTTCTATAAACCAACTCGCCCAGCAGCAAATTCTAATTACCCAACAAGTCATTATCGGCATCACGTGCAATCTGCTCACTCTGAACCTACTCGAGTACGTGGGAGCACTAAAATAGTGTCAGGAGTGTTATTTCGTCTTCTGTGAGTTCGAAACAGACGATCTGTCTGTCGTATCGTACCTCAGTTAGCAGCGGCAGCAATCGACAACCAGCCATCACTTCCTTGGCTCCAACACTTCTAGACTTTCGACTGTCGCGCTACCGATGGCAGTAATATTGGTCATAAATCGACCAAATGCATAGAAACTTTCGAGAACTTTCTTTTGGCCTAAGATATCACGTTAGACTCGCGGAAGTAAACGCGCCTTCTGCTTCACGTCGGGCAATCTTTCCCCGACTGTTTCATGCAAGCTGCAGCTACAACAGCCACAAACACAGCACAGACCGCGCATAGAATATTGACACCATTATACAATGCCGCAGAAATGGGTACACACATTTCTCTTCGCGAGTCCATTTAACATTTCTATCTACACATTTAGTGAAGCTCAAAAAAAAACGTTGGTGACTCATTGGATCTTCTACGCGCGACTCCGGCAACAAACCGACACTGCAGCTTTGAAAACGTCGACCTTGAAGTAAAATATCAAATGATTCCTCCAGAACATCGTCTCGCTTCCAAAAATAAGCCCTGCTTACTTAACTTACTTCACTGGATATACCTAAAAAAGAAAGAATGCTCGAAGAATGCTTGCTCACTTCCCAATATTTCTCTAAAATATGCCTTCGATTCAAGTAGCTGAGTTAGTAGGTAAAGCATTCCGCTAACCGAAGTCCGACGGTTCGTTTTTTTTTTTTTGTTTTTGTCTCCTTATTGTTCCTGTACGGAACCCGCATGGGTGGGAGGGTGAACGGCATCTGTCGATTGGGCGCTTACTCACGATGGGTTGAAATAGTCCGACATAGCTACGCATAAAGCCGCATTAAACTAGAATTGCGATTCTAGTGGGACAAACCAAAGCCCGAGCAGAAATCACGTTGGGCGCCAGATGAAGGCTCCGCCTTCTAAAAAACGTGTCCGAAGAGTCACAAATCCACAGTTTGTACAAAAAAATACCGGTTTATTCACGGTCAACAAAAAAGTACTTTGTAACGATACATCGCAAGATACTGCAGAATGAAGCATACATTCGAGGCTTACGGCAGCGCTACGCCAAGATTTCAAAAAGAAGAGCGACTGTGATTTTACACGGCATGGCAAGTCAAAACAAGCTAGAGCGCGAATAGGGGGACTCGGCACGGCAAAATCCCTCATGGCGGCACCACAGACATTGCTTCGCGAGTGGAGGCACCGCTATCGTCTTCATCCTCGTCGGGCTTCGCTCCGCCGTCCGTGTTCACCCAAGATGCATCGTGCCGCTTGCTGACAGCATCACCGCGTTCCAGCCGCGCTGTCTAGGAATCCCCCTTCTTGGCTTTCCGCGCTGTCTTTATTAAGGCTCACTCTCAGGCCGAGCACATGTCACGCTCCGCGATAAAGAACATACGCAGTTGTGCTCCCTCCGCGCGCACCAAGACGGAGTGGTAGGAGCACGCGTAGTTACAAGACCACGCGGGCGCGGAGCCTCACACTACAAATGCCGATATGCCTAACAACGACATGTAACTAATTATAAATGACTAAAATGGTTAATAATGACTAGTAATAACTAAAATGAGAGGCCAAGAGAAAGAAGGATAGAGAAATAGGTAAGAGAAGAGGAAAGAAAATAGAAGCGACTGATAAGAGGAGGAGTAGTAGTATTTCCCCGTTAATCTCTTAAGAGATATCTTAGAGACTGTAAGGTATCGCTAGACGCCCCCGGATTAGCGACTACGTACTCAGCGCCTCGTGGTAGTTTTGCTTGTAGCATGAATTGATGCTAACTGCGTGCAGACAAGAAGGCGCCGTGAATCACCGGATGAAACAGGGAAAGCCATTACAGTGACTAGTGTCAACGGGCGGCTGACAGGCAATCGAGTCCCCAAAGGGGGAGATTAAGCTGCTTTGTGCGTACCGACCGTATGCTTTTCATACGAGCCGACACGACACCGCCGTCGCGGTTGAAACGTCCGTTCACAGACACGCCGTGTCCAGACAGATGGGTGCCATTCAGCGCCGGTGGAAGAGTGGTGGAGAACGCTGAACAAAGGGGAAGGCGTTCGCGGGAGGACCGATTGACCGAGCGTCTTTTCTTCGCGCCGCCACTAAGCCAAAGGTCACGAGCTTTGCAAGTTCTAGGAAGAGCGGGAATGCGATACGGGGGCGGTCCGCCAACGACGCTGCTCATTTGCTTTGATGACCCTAACGCGAGAACGCGGCAAGGTGTACAGCAGAATGTGGGCAATATGTGAAATTTTGTGTGTTGTTTTTTTTTTCGTTGTGTGGAAAAGGTTTCACTCACACTGCTGAAGTTGCACGTGGCCACGAACCAATCTTGAAGTTCGTGGCGATTGGACGTAAATTAAATGCGGGCAGGACACCGAGGGCTTATAACCAAGCCCGAGAGACCAGTCTGGTGTTCTGAGCTATGGCTTGATGTTGACACCCTCCCACGTTTTTAACCTCGACGCACGAGCGTCGACCGTCGAGTCGACACGCGCCGTATGACGGAGCACAGCGGCGAAATCAGGGAGAATACGCGCGTGAGCACAGTGAGCATTCCGGTGCAGCTGTCCTCTGCCAGGCTGTTCTGGGAACGAGGCCTCACCCCTTCTTCTTTTGAGCACCGTTATTGTCATCATCCTTTTTCTTTTTCGAACGCTTCCATCATGTTATAAATAAGCGGTCAGGTGATAGCGCTAGCGCATGATGGAATGCGATATACGCCTGCTGATTACATGCGTATCAGCCTTTTGTTTCTTTTTGCTATGGGATTACTTCCCTTATAAATTCACACCTTCTTCTCATACAGGAAAGCAGGCGGCACCACGTGGTCTTTTCTAAACTTTTCCCAGCGACATTCAGAAAACAGAAGGAAATGCAATAACGCACAAAAAAGCAGGTGGTGTTGGATCCGGTTCCCGTAACAGCCTGGCAGAGGACAGCTGCACCGGAGTGCTCATTGCGCGCACGCGCGTATTCTCGCTCATTTCGCCGCTGTGTTCTGTGGTACGGCGCTTATCGACTCGACGGTCGACGCTCGTGCGTTCAGGTTAAAAAAGTGGGAGGGTGTACATCTTCGGCTAGGCCGAACTAGCCAGATCCATGTTTCCTTTGCCTAACCTTGTAAGTTAATCTCTTTGTAACTCTCAAGTGTTATCCTTATTTCGTCGTCTCTGGTCACCGTCTTGAACGCGGCGCACCTGTGGTGCGATTTGCCACGTCTTCAAGTCACCAAGAAGAACCTATTTCAAGAAAAAATAGCAACGAAAATTCACTGAGACCCTGCAACATTTCTTCTCTTTGTTTTGCATTTCCGCATTGGCGCTTGTTTACTTTAAACTCGTGTTTCAAGGTCTGTTAATAAAACCTTAATGTGGAGAGACCCGAGTAGTGAAAGAAGCGCATTTGAGAAATTAGAGACTGGCGGGAAAGAAAGCAAAGTGGCGATGCAGTTAGAGTTAAACTGCCGGCAAGGCATAGGTTTACACGCTGGACAACATCGGCAAACTGCAGTTCTCAAGTTTCACGCCTTGGAATGATTTTTAGTAAAAGCGGTAACAGAAGCTCCGCTTTCTACTACCCCCGCCGTCGCTCCTAAGAGGGCATGGTTCGACTCAATGGTATCGACTTCGCTGTGCAACGCACTGGCCTCACCAGGCTTGTTTCGAATGCTCGAGTGGCCAGCTGCGGAGCAAACGAAGCGACATTTTGCAACAAGTACTGGGTTACATGGCGATTTTCCGGACTAAAGCAAAGCTGCGCAGAAACAAAAGCAAGTAACGAGTACATTGCCCTGAGCACAGCTGTTTGCCTCTATTATTTGTTCCGCGCTCCAGACCGCTCCAGCGTCAGTCATAGAGAATTCTTCTCAGACATGCACATACAAGGGCGTTGCTTACTCAACTAAACCGACGGCAGCACGTGGAGAGTACCGGAGTTCAGTCACCCGAATTGAAATGAATAAAGACGGCGATCGAAAGAGAAATCATCGAGAAGTATTTTAGCCTTCGGCATCATGCAATGATTTTGTAAATCTTTTACTTGTCTCTAACAACGGAGCAATTAACACGAGACATGCTCGCATTTTTTCCGGCCGCTTTGTTCGAGAAAAAATAACCATAAATCATGTAATTAGAAATTGTTGGGCCCGTCTACCTCCTGGTCCCTTTCTTGACACGAGGAATGAAATAGCGGCCAGCGACGACCCGGACATCCAATTCCGAGCAGTGGGCCTGTGTCACCTAGAATCTTCATGGTCTTGGACGCATATGCTAGCCACGTTTCCTACCAACACCTTTTCTTTCCACAGTAAACCTTGCGTTCTGTTTTTATAGTTTCTTTTCCGTACGCTGCCATGAAGTTGTAAGTGTTAGCTCTTTGGCTGGATGGAATGCGATATGCACCCACTGGTCATACTATATGAGTATCATATATTTTTTCTTTCTTTTTCTTGCGGTTCACAAAGTCTTTCCTGCCACACACACACACACACACACACACACACACACACACACACACACACACACACACACACACACACACACACACACACACACACACACACACACACACACACACACACACACACGCACAAATCCACGTATTACTGCAAACCCTGACGGTTAGAAACTTCCACTTTGCCAAAAATAGCGCAGATGCCTTGCCGCTGTCCCCGCCGGGTGGTGCAGTGGTTAAGGCTCTCAACTTCTGGACCCAAAGATACGAGATCTAAACCCGGCCGCGACGACCGCTTTTCTATGTAGGCGAAAAGTGAGGCGCCCGTGCGCTGTGCAGCGTCAGTGCACGATAAAGAACCCCAGATGGTCTAAATTTCTGGAGTCCACTACTACGGCGTCTCACAGAGCGTGAGTCTCTTCGTGACGTTAAACCCAATAAACCAACCAACCATCATTGGCAGCAAAACCAAATGAAAAAGGAAACCTCGATAAAGATGTTTTGCTCAGAAAGCAAATGAAAATCATTATATACCTTCAACAGCGATAGCAATGATCACACTAGGTTATGGCGTGTATCAATTCACACTTTCCGCTCATAGGGAGAAGAAGGCGGCACCATGCAGCATTTTCCAATGTATTCTCACCGGAGTGCAGAGAAGAGAAGAAATATTAGGAGACGTTTAGCGTAGTTAAACATGGTAATCAGCGAAAGCTTCACAGCTTCTTAGCGTCCCCGCTTAGCCAGTCGTTCTCGTTGTTCCAGTGTTTAAGACGCCCTTTCGGCCCGCTTGCGTTCATTCCTTTTCCCACTGGCCTGTGAACAGCAGGCAGTCTACTGGATGATCTGATGTAGCCCGATTTAAGTGGCGTTGGTACGACGCGCTAAGCACTGCATCTTCGCCACTGTTTCCATGGCTGACTCTTAGTCGAGGTTTTGTTTTTGTTGCGACTCTAGGAAGAAGGAAAAGAAAATGCATTCGCCTGCTGACTGGCTCTAAAGCTGAGCCCCCACCGCTTTCTCAAGCGGACAGAGAAGTGAGAGAAAAGAAACTGAAGGATAGAGCGAGGGTAAGACGTGCGTCGTAACACCCGTCTTCCACCACCAAAGCGGCGGCCGGTGCAATGATGATCTCCACAACAGGTACAAAAACTGGTGGAATACCAGCCCCCGCTGCAAACGGCGAGGGCCCCTGATTCCCATCTTCGTAGGCCTGGGAGCAGCCACCCCTCACACCCCCTGCCTCCCTGCCGAGGCGCGGTATCTCTTCGTTTTATAACCCTCGATTGGCGTCACTGCTGTTTCCTACGCCCGATAGCTTGACGTGACGTCACCCAGGTGACTCCTCTCCTTTCACGTGCTTCATTCCATTCCAATCACGCATTCCACTCCTTTCCCCTCTATCCTCAACTCAAAATCTGAAAGGTAAATGTTCACCCAAATTCAGAAGCTCATCCTTGCTCAAATCGTTACTACCGAGAACTTAAAGGCCAGTGCATGATCCTTTTTTCCCAGCAGCGGATGTCACGACTACCAGATGGGCGATAAAGGGTCCGGAAAACAATCTACAGCGCACGAATACAGCTAAAGTGGAGAGAGGACGCCCTGTAGCGGACATATGGCAGTCGGAGCGTACGCCGCTTTGGTGCGCTGGCCTTGTGAATATCTCGGTAACACTCCAGCCTGCTTGCTGCAATCACGCCTTCTCCAACAGCTATGATTTTGCTTGTCGGTGGGCTCACTCTGTTTCGTGCTTTCGTCGTCACGCTTTTCAGGTGAGGTGGTTACTTTTTTTTCTCTCTAGAGGATGTTTCGCTGAAGTTCAAAGAGTGTCGCTCAGTCTCGCTAGTTAACCGGTGCGTAGTACATAGAACACACGCGAATTGCAATTTTCCCCAACTAAGAGCCATGCTTCTATAAGCAAGGCTTGTGTTGCGCTGTCGTCTCGTTCCGATCTTTCCAGTCGGGGTTAAAGGGAAAGGAAGGGGGGGGGGGGGGGGTGTTTCCTTGAAGTACCAGCCCTCTCCCACTTCGACAGATGTTGTTGTTCTAATACATCTACGTCTTATTCCAGTTGCGTATTCCGAAAACACACAGGTATATGCGTCTATGATGAACGGCCCTCCTCCGCGACTGCTCTCGCGAGTCGTTGTTCGCGTGCGTTCATATTGCTGCTCGCTTAGTTGCTAACCCCTTAATCCGTCCCTTTATTATCTCACCCATACTCTTTAGCATACAGTCGTAGGCGACCATAATATGTGAAAGCCCAGGCCGTACGAACGTGCGTGCGTGGCCCTACGGATATTGACTTGTGATGCAAGGGTTCTGGAGGGTTCGATTTCTCTCACCATTCCATCTCACCCGGAAGTAGACCCCGTTTCACTTCGACGGATGCAACTGCTGCGACATGCACCTTTTGTTTTAATCTTTATTCTCATACTTATTTCAACTATTCTGCCTGCACGGTGGTAGTCACTGTGGCCTAGCTAAAACCAGTCGACAGGCCAATGCAGTTAGCGCTTCATTCTTCCTTCACAGCACATAACACCGTCCCGTTTACAGGTGGAGACAGCGACATTTCTCTTACTTCAAAGCTCTCGGGATACCTGGTCCTACACCGAGTCTGCTGTGGGGAAACATACGCGAGTATCACGAAACGGTGAGGTCACCAAAACGGTATACGAGCCATAGATTCGTCGCATTTAGCACGTCAACGCAGCAATACAAGGCTTTTGTGCGACAGTGCACCTGCATTTTACTGACAGAGTGAATCGGAAATAAATTTTTGCTCTTACATCCGGTATAAGTGTAGGAACGCATAATCATACCACTGACCCGTGAGGCATAACAAGTTGCTCTTATCCGTTCTTTTTGCAGATGCCGTTCTATGTGTGTGTGTGTTTTTTTTTCTATCTTGTACGTCCCGACTTTCTTCGTCTGAGCGTCCGCAGTATATTTCTTGGTGAAATAAATAACATAAAGCTGCATTTAAGCAAATGCACCTAGCACTCGCCAGGACTTCTGTCTACATTATTTTGAGCTAGTATTTTGAGCTAAGCAGCCAAGTGACATTAAAAAACCGAGAGGTGCACAATTCCGTCTTGAGGATGCATGGGCGAAAAGAAGGTAATGCGGTTAGCATCAGTCGTCTTGTAAGCATATGCTTCGCATGTACTATGCGAACAGCGAAAAAAAAAATACCGTGATTAATATAGACTGCAATGCGCGTCACTGAAGCCTAGATCTGCATGTTTGTATAACTCTGAACAGATGGAATTACTTTTGTTCAACATTTTGCCCTATGTAGAGGCACTCAGCCCTGAACAGTGCTTTAAACGTTTCTTTGTGTTCTGTTTGTCTTAAAGCAAGAAATGCCGAGCGTCGCGTAGAAAATGCCGGATGGAGAATCGATTAGCGAGCCGAATATTATTTTTGCGTGGCCTTTCAGGCTACGACCGTCTCGAAAATATTTTATCACTAGAGCGTGATGAAGCCCTAAAAATTAGAGCCTTGCGCGTTACATCCCCATAATGCACAGTTCTCGGCATGTATCGTGCTTCACTCGGAGTCCTACAAGTGATTTTGGTGATCATTTTGTCTTGTTTGTCTGCTTTAATAAGAAAGCAACAAACAAAAATTCCGAATACGTATCGCGTTTTCTGTACACAACTTTCGTGCATTTCGGACAGGATCATTTCAGGGTTCTCGGCAAATGGTTGAACAAGTACGGCGACACATTTGGGTAAGGCACGATTTCGTGGTCTTTAAAAAATTTTGCTGAGCTAATTTGCTCACAGATGTCACCTTGAAGTATAGGAAAGTTTGGCTTCAAACTGCGGTGTGTCGTTTATTTGGGACAGGTATTTTCAGTTGCTCGAATCAACAACTAAACATTTTCAGAATAACATTTATTTAGGCTCGACTGAACTATAATTTTCTTTAGATGATTTCGCTCTACTATGCTGCTTAGTTAGTGACATGAAGACCACTACCATACTGGTATTATCGCAACACATGATAAACTATTCTCCAGCGCAATCTACAGATTATAAGTACACATTATTTACGAATTACCAATACTGATTCCCTGCGTATGTAATAGATCCAATAACAAAGAAAAACGGAATTCGAGACAGAGGCACACTGACCGTCACTGTGTAAACCCCTTTTCTTACTACGGGCTATTATCTGGACTCCATTGGCTTCAGCGTGCCGCCCGTGCATAGCCATCCTTATCCCACTTTACAGGTTCTACGACGGAGATGTGCCATTCATAGTAACAAAAGACCTGGACTTCTTGGAATATGTTCTAGTTCGCAACTTCCAAAACTTTACGGACCGTGGCGTAAGTTTATGTCGGTTAGTCTGTACCATAGGACAACTATTCATTAATTGTAAGTTGGTGGTTTGGCTTTGTCTGTCCTGCAGTGCTTTGCAGCCGAGGTGTGACGGATGCTATGCGATATTCTCAGATCATGTGAATACTAGTTAACCCTAACATGCTTCCTTTATTTTTCTTTCCAGTGCAGATTTTGCCGCGTTTCACACAGCACCCCGCTCTTCAGTAACTCCGTCGTCGATGTTGTCGGCGTTGTTAGCGAAAAATTACGGACAAGGCTCTCGTAGGTACAGGCACGTTCGTAAGGCTTTGTGAAAGAGGGCCGTCAGAAATAAGTTGGGTGGCCGCTTAAGAACGGTATACCATTCTCTATCTAGCTAAGCTAGATATCTAGTATGTAGCTAAGCTAGATAACATGGCAGCTCACTACATTTTGCTAATAAGAGTTTGTGAGATGTCAGAGGCATATATTAGTGAATTGATAATTAAGCGAGTAGAGAATACATATACACGAACTAGGAAAATCAAAGGGGCAGAGCCTCTAAGATGGCGGCCATTTCCGCGGTCGCATCACGCCTTTAAAAGGGACGCCTTACACCATAACTTTTTTTCCTTATTTATTATTTATCTATATTTTCTCGCGTCCAGTGCAGTTTTTATGAATATTCTTTCAGAAGTTCTTCAAGTCATTTACATAAGCTTCTTCAGCATATTAAGTTCAAGCAGGTTTCTTTCAGAAAATTTGATGCGTTCCAAATAGCTAAAAGGTATCCTCGCGAAGAAAAGAGTTCCACGGGACCAAGCTGCTTTCTCAAACATATACCGATTTAGCGACCCGCCTCATGACCTCAGAGTCATCATTGCCTCGGCTCCTTAATATGGACAACGCTACTCTCGTTTCATCAAGGAAGGAACACCCCAGCGCCGCACTCGTGTTCTTATCCCTCCGTGTGCCCACCCGCGGTCTACGCCGTGCAGAGCAGCTTGCGCTCCGGAATATCAGAGTCGGGTTTGACCTCACTCCCGCCGTCACTCGGACTTGGCCGCATTTCTGGCTTTTTATCTCCGCCCAAGAGGTCCGATATGCAAATATGAAAAGATTGAAGTCGTCATTTACCCATTGCTGTGGAGCTAACCAGCGTTGAGGCCGACAAGAATTAGGCACCTATCGGTAGCGGGTCTTTCAACTTAAAATCCTGCAGCATATATTGCCTGGACTCAGGGACTACGTCATCGCTCATACTGGACTTCATAAAATCAACAAATCTCTTTCCATTAATTTAATTATTTTATCACCCTTCATTACATACCCCTCTGATGTTATGAGGCAAACAATAGCATCCATAAAAAGAAGGAGCTGGATGTTGAGCTTGCCGACACATCGTTACCCCTATCTCGGTCCCATTGGCCCATAACTCAAAGCTCACTCACCAACCCGACTTCCTCGCCATCAAGAAAGTGTTTATCACCAACTTCTCTTCAGTGCTGCGTTCACAAAAAGTTTACGGCTCCGCTAGGGAGATGAGCTCTCCGTATTGCGACAGCGCTGCGCCGCAGTGGAAACAGTGGAGTTTATTGTGTTTTAATCTCCAGCGTATACCGCAGAACGTGCTCATTATGACCTTCTAACTGGGCTGCTCATCCAACTGTGAATTGTGTACTAGGCCTCTCTTTGCTTGGCATAAGCAGCGGTTGCATGCAGTGAACTAACTTTTTATATTCCTATCTACGTGATATTGGACTCCTAGATAAACTTTGATACCTCTACGTTCCTCATCATTGCGCAATTTTTAAGAATACGACATTATCAGTCCATTTGCAAGACACTGCCCATCACCTTCTTTTGTTCTCTAGTATACAACTTTGATGCTTCTCATTCAACTTTCCATGACATCATAACTTTTCTTTCATTTATTATATTTTACTCATCACTACAACAGTTCGCCGTAGGCATTTGTTAGTTTAATATTTCGCTACATTTGAGTGTATATTTACACCACAACTTGTGCATGTCGATTCGTTCTGCGTTATACAAGTGATTTTACAAAGTTGATTTTATAAAGTTTGCATTCAAGAACTGGCATAGCGCTCGACAACAGCGTTTCAGTGCAACAGTACCCAATCTCAGATCTTGCAGTTAATTCATCCAGCATTACCTGAACTTCTCGATGCTGGCATACCACTTGCGTATGTAAAATATTTTCTGCGAAAAAAAAAAAAGACTGCAGTGCTATGGAGAGAATAGTAATATATTTTATGGTATAATTATTTGCATTAAAGAGCTTGATAATTTACTACATGCATGCTGCTACATTCTAATAACTGTTTTTTCTCCTTCTTCCTCATGTAATAGTTGATGACAGGAAGCTATACGATTATTGTTTACAGCGGGGAGCGGTTATGCTGCAAAATCACCCCCTTTTGAAGAATGCTATTGTCCATGCTGGCGGTACACAATGGCGAAGCATACGGCGGGCGATTGCTCCTGGGTTTAGTCCAGCGAAGCTAAAGCAGGTAAGCTGCGCATTCGGCAGGAAAACTATAGCATGTGCTCTGGCTGCCAGCCCATACAGCATTGACAAACACTGACTCTATAAAGTGTGGTATGTGGTTTGTGGGGTTTAATCGCCCAAAGCGACTCAGACTATGAGAGACGCTGTAGTGGAGGACTCCAGAAATTTCGACCATCTGGGGTTCTTTAACGTGCACTGACATTGCATAGCACACGGGCGCCTTGCTTTTCACCCCATTGAAAAACGGCCGCCGAGGACGGGATTTGATCCCGCATCCTTAAGAACAGTAGCCGAGCTCCGTAAACACAGCGCAACCCCAGTGGGGCTGACCCTAGAAAGTGGCAAACACACTCAACATACACACTTTTCCTGTGTAAAGCTACCTCGCCGCAAGTGAAAACTTTTGTAATGAGGAGTTAGTACACTAGACTGATTTATACAGGAGTGACCTGTAAATGACAAGCTTTACTTTGCCGCCTCTCGTACTGTTCCTGAAGCGTCATGCGTAGAAATGTTTTGTACATCCAGTGTTTTCAAGGGCACGACCAGATAATAATGCACCACATGGTTGCAGTAATGACAACTTGCGACTGCGCATGCCACATCTTTTCTGTCTGTGATGTGTGCATACGAAGGGCTTTTAAATGTCTCATACAACAACCAGCGATCAGTTTCATTGAATGTGTGCTTCGAGTTTAGCAAGTAGTAAACAATCAGGTAAAAGATTTACTTGAAATTGCTTTTCTATGCTTTCTCAAACATCTTTTCTATGGTTTCTCTGTTTTACATATGATCATTTGTTTGTTCCTGCAGTGTCATGCTGCCTATATAGTACGTTTGTCCTTGCAATATCCCAAGTTCTCGCAGTCATTTTGGCTCGTTTTATTTCCTTCACAAGTTGTGACTTGTACTAAATTATATTTTTTCTTTTTCATTTTATTATGTGTCCTCGTATTTGCGTTTCGGTCTTGATTTTAGATATTGCTTGTATCTCCAGTCAGCGAGTCATATCCACGCTCATTTTAAGTACGAATTTTATGGCTCCACCAAAATGAAACCCTAGGAGAGTGGAGCACAATAATAACGCCTAATAAAACCAGCGACCAGCAGTCACAAATAAAAAATTTCGTCTACAGACAACGTGTACAGATAAACGTGTACATACCCTAATGTGCGTACTTTACGTATCGAACAAGTCATTCTCCTGAATGACTGAGGCAAAATGCAAATAAGCAAAACTAATGCTGTCCACTTTAATTATCTGAGTTGAAAGAGGAGCTGTTTGGTTAATTTTATTTATACATAAAACCTCAAGAGCGAAAAGAAACAGGTCACAGAAGTCTTATTTTACAAATTTACGATGTGGCTACGTAACTAGCAGCTAATTGGCTCCCCAACTTAATTCTTCTCTCCTAGTAATTAGGCAAAGTGCGCGCACGCATGCTGTCGAGTCGTCGTGTTTTTTCTGGAGAAGAGAGCTGCAGCCGCCTCCTAAGAACTAAGGTGGCCAACTTCTGTGTTATTGCCACAAAATGTGATGAACAATCCACATTAACGCTTGCAATTCGACTGAATGAGTAACAATTTCTGCGGTCTTCACGGAGACATTGGCGAATTGAACCTTGTGAACGGTAAACTTCTCTAAGTAGTCTTCCGTAATCTTCAAAAGGCCGTACATGCGGTTGAAGACACTTGCTAACGGCATTTCGTTCTGTACTTATTAGAGTCAAAGCACTCGGTGTCTGATATACATTCTTAAAAATCGGACATTGCTCACATATGCCATCCTTGCGAACTTCTTCACGAGAATGAATGGAACAAATGCGCAACAACTTCAACAAGGTTCGTTGAGCTCTCCGAACCGTTTCCGCAGACGGGCTTGCGCACAAATCGCATAAGAGCCACGCGAACCATCCTGGGACTCGATGTGAGTAAGGCCTTCGACAATGTGTCACACGCTTCCATCCTCAATCACCTCTCACAGTTACACGTAGGCAAACGGACATACGACTACATCGCTGCCTTTCTGAATGCGCGTACGGCTACGCTCCATTTCGTTGACAAAGTTAGCGACAAAATCACACTAGGGACGAGAGGAACACCGCAAGGCGCCGTACTTTCACCTTTTCTCTTCAACATCGTTATGAGCGGCCTCCCGCGTCTGTTAGATGATATCCCACACATACATCATTCCATATACGCCGACGACATCACCATATGGACCAATTCTGGCTCCGATGGAGATATTACAGATTCATTACAACGAGCTATCGACACGGTACAGTCTCATGTGCAGGAAAACGGCCTTACCTGTTCACCGGCTAAATCAGAACTATTAGTTATAAGGAACAAACAAGCTTCACAGGTAAAGCCAGATTCTCGAGAACCTATCCAGTTACACATTGACAACCATCCGATACCCCCGGTAGCCACGATCAGAGTTCTCGGAATGTTGATTCAGAATAATACGCAGAACACAGAAGCTATACGCCGGCTACGCGTCACGGCGCACCAGATAGGTGGGCTGGTGAGACGCATTGCCACACGTCGCAGGGGTATGAGAGAAGCCGACCTGTGCAGGATTATCCAAGCCTTTATGATAAGCAGAATCATGTACGCTTGCCCGTACTATCATCTGCGTCGTAGGGATGAACATGCACTTAATAGCATAATTAGAACAGCATACAAAGCGGCCCTTAGCTTACCAGTATACGCTAACTCAGATCGACTACTGCAGTTAGGAATTTTTAACACACTATCTGAACTAATTGAAGCCCATAAGACAGCACAAGTGACCCGCCTGTCACGCAGCCTTGCGGGACGCGTAATTCTCGACAAGCTCCACATCCACCCCACTGAGGAGGTGTGCGCAACATCCCATTTATCGGCTAACATAACTAGTAGACTAGTTGTTAAACCAATAGCCAAAAACATGCTACCAGGTAGACATGATGCCCGCAGGAAGACAAGGGCACAGACCCTTGAGAAACAGTACGAGGACGATCCACAAGCAGTGTACGTGGATGCAGCTCAGCACATCAAAAACGGAGCATACGTGGCATGTATGGCCACTCCAAAGTCAACCTTCATTAACGCTATAGCATTTCATGCTAGCTCCATATGCGAGGCAGAGGAAGTAGCTATCGCACTGGCCATCGCGGATCCCCACACCAAAACTATTCTAAGCGACTCAAAAAGCGCCGTTCAAAATTTCGCCAAAAATTCTGTAAGCGCACTCGCGGCGCGAATTCTGCGCAACCGATCTCTCAGTCACAACATCAATCTCGTATGGGTTCCGGCTCACGCGGGTAACTCCGGAAACGAAGGGGTCGACCGTCTAGCCCGAGGCTTAACCAACCGGGAGACGGGAGATCTATCGGGAACGGACGCGCCTGTGGAGGCACCGCGCACATACGCGGAGGTAACAAACTTTTATCGCGAGCTAAGATGCACGTACCCCGCCCCTCACCCCGACCTCGACCGGGCGCAAGCCACGACACTCAGACGCCTACAAACAAAGGCCATTCTTAGCCCCTACCGACTATCGTTAATTACAAACGGAGAATTCAACCCTGCATGCCGGCACTGCGGTGACGGGACGCAGGCCACTCAAGACCATATACTGTGGGAATGCGCCAGCAATCCCCCTCCAAAGACACTCTTGCCAGCTCCCTCAGCGGAGGAATGGGACAAGCTGTTGGCCAGCCCAAGGAAAACTACGCAACTGGCCCTCGTCACGCGAGCTCAAGAGGTCGCTCCCGACTGGAGGCCACCCTAGACTCACCCCAGCCCGAAATAATTCCTTTCATTTCGTGGCAATAAAAGTTGTTACCACCCCTTGCGCACAATAAACGTAACCTCGAAGGTCTGACGGTTCTCGATGACACTTTGCATGCTTTTAATGTGTAGGGGTCGTCGTACATCCTCGCCAAGCGGGCAGCAAAAGTTTTCAAAACACATACAAGTCAGAACCCCACCTTCGACCAGCCACTGATCCACGCAAACAATGCCACTCGCATCGAAGTGCTTTTACTACTACTAATTATGCTACTAATAATAATATTATTAGTAATAATAATAAGAAGAATAGGAAGAAGAAATATGTTTACAGGAAAGGAAAGCTCAGTATCTGTCGTACTCTTTTTTTTATTATTGGGCTCCTGAATCGCGCCATAAGGCAGGAAAACAGCAAATTCCTTCTCCTGTGGTGCAGCACTCCATTACATTTCTCTCTATCTGTTGCCAGTATGTAGGCTAAATATCGGCACTTCCTTCGTTTCTCCTTTACATGGGAGACCCCTGGTACACAGCAGGCACGCGCTATCTTTTAGGACCTTCATGCACACCATACACAAGGCAGAAGGTGAAAACATTTATTATGGTGCACGTAGCCTCCGACGCTCGGAGAAAGTGGAAGCACGTCACATTTTGAATAAGCCCCGGCTAAATCTTGAAGTCACCCCTGAGCTGGGCATAGTCAAATTAGATTGGGTACTAATTCTAGGTCAATTTTTGGGGCTCCAGGAGACCACATTTTAGGGGTTCCCCATCTAAATTTGAGCGCCACCTCAGAGTAAGCCATAATTAAAATATGTTAGACGCAAATGTTGGAACTCGGGCGAATGAAAATTTCGGGACACCAGGAGGCCTTTTAATTTTTTGGTAGACGGGGGGGGGGGGGGGGGGGGGGGGGCTCACTCAAATTCCGTAGTCACCACTCAGTTAACCGCACCATATTAGGTTAGAAATCAATTTCGGTTCAATTTCGGGCCCACTCAAATTCCGTGGTCACCACTCAATTAACCGCACCGTATTAGGTTAGAAATCAATTTCGGTCAAATTTTGTGTATCCAGCGGGTAAAATTTTTGGGACGGCCTTCAAATTTGGAGATGAACACTGAGTCGGCCACACTCGGATTAGGTTGGGTACCATATGGCCATAATCAAATGAAGGTTCAAAAGTCCAATGTTGTTGGTGCAGACAAAAGCTTTCTGTGCACACTTTCTGCGGACAGCTGTTTCGCACGCCTTCTACTAGCATTTCTTTTTCTCCGCCATGAGCCAATTAAGGCTCATGAATTAAATATCTGCGTGACAGCCGCCTCCGCTGCCGCCTGTCCGATAGCCTCCGGGTGTACGCAGCGCCGTGCTGCGGCCACCGCTAGCAGAGCAGAAATCTCCCCGTTGTGTTACGGCGGAGTGTCGTTTGAAGAAAAGTATTGTATCATTATGGGTTAGTAAGAAAAGGGGACCTTACCTAGCAGTTGTCAAAGCCGAGGACAAAGGGGAGTAGTGATGGTTCTAGGATCTATGAAGGCTTGTTCAAACCAAGTTCGTTCGTCCTCTGGAAATCAAGCTAGGGATACCCGCCTGTTTCGATATCACTGTCCTTCGCTAACCAATTAATGGACAAAGTGCGACCTACGAAATGCTTTTCTCTTACACAATGCTTGTATTATTGTTTTATATCTTCCCAATTTTCTTCTTTTTGTGTATGTGTGTGTGTCGTTTGGCAGATGATGACGGAGATCACGAATGGCACCGACATATTCCTGAGCATCGTTGAAAAACTTGCCACCAGCGGCCAGGAGGTGAACGTGTACCACCTGTACCAGCGGCTCGCCATGGACTACATTGGGCGCGGGGCATTCGGAGTTGATTACAGCTTCCAAAGAGGACCGGAAAGTGCCCTCGCCGCTGCAGCTAAAGTGGTTCTGCAGGGAATCATGGCGGGACCGTTCCATTTGATCTCTCGTGAGTGGAAGTCAGACATTTAACGCGTTCGGATTAACACTCAGAGCTTCTACCACACACACACACACACACACACACACACACACACACACACACACACACACACACACACACACACACACACACACACACACACACACACACACACACACACACACACACACACACACACACACACACTCTCTCTCTCTCTCTCTCTCTCTCTCTCTCTCTCTCTCTTTCTCTCTCTCTCGTCATTGAGGCGCTTACACAGCCCTAGCGACAAACGACTCGTCCTCTATCCGCCTGCTGGGGCATAATAATGCAACTGTAATTACCCCTTAGAAGATCACGTATGAAGTAATCAGCAAATATGCGGTGGAAACCCTGGCACACTTACTAACGGCGTATTACGTGAGAGGCAAAAACGGCACCTGGTGACTTGTTCAGGCAGAAAATGTACAGCTTACAGGGAGCAAAAACAATAAGAGGTCGAAAAACTGGCGTCGAACGATGTAGATGAAGAATAACCCAACTTAGTCCGTCGAGATATGCTTATGGGCCTTTCTGCATGTCGTTTCCGCCTGTTTGCCGCTACAAAAGGGTCAAATCACATATGACCAGGTCAATTTTGGAAGCGTAGACAAATGTACCGAAGGCTCTGTACAGAATTGTGAAAGTGTGACGTTGCAGAAATAATGGCCTCTAAGCCTGTTGTTACTAAAGTATATTGGCAACGCGACGAAGCAAAGATCTCAAAGGAATGGTGACAGTAGAGGCTCTCATACTAGCCAATGAGACATCAGTCTTCTGTGAAACAGCAGAACAGGCCCCCATTCCCGACCTTTGAGCCGGTTGTTCATTGGAGTTGAGAGTGTCGCAAGGCATTAGTGACAATAATTAGGTCGCTAATGCCTTTTAGTTTACTAGCGCTCTATCCTGGTAAGCTTAGCATAACATATTTTGTCTTCTTTTGCTATAGAGAGCACCTCCATGCTGGGTCTCATAATGAAGCCATTGTACTGGATCAACATGCTCCTCGGTGCCTACGTTACCATTGCATTTACTAAAGAAACATCAAAGGTCATCGAACTCAGAAGGAACAATCCCGCAGTGAGTACAGAAATATCAATAAAGAATTTTTCGTTTCGAATAATATTCATGTGGGGTTCGTTTATCGTCGTCACAAAGGAGCTATTTTTTTCTATTGCTCGCAAAAAAAAAAAAATACATTATACCGGTATAGAGTTTGGGAGGAACAATCTCGATATGAGTGCTTCTGTGTGTATATCGGTGCTTAGTAAAGTCAAACCGCCGATTAACTTTTCGCATCGGATCATATTAATCTAGAGTACGCTTTTCAATGACACGACGGAGATTCTTACTTTCAGGAACAACGAAATCGTTTGATTTTCAGCTGCAAACCAAAAAAAAAAAAAAGTAACAGCGGGTGGACTATTTCGTAATCGGTGTTCGTGCGCTTTTTGACCTTGAAGCAGAAACCTTACTTTATTCCTCCTATTTCTTGGAGTCCTAGCAAAAATAACACCGAACAGACGGAATACTTTTGTTGTCTTTATCTCCAATTGAGCACCTTTTGTCTTTCAGCAAGCTGAGGTATTTAGAAAAACGCACACTTTGGAGAAAAAAATGAAACGTTCACCTTCTGCCCCCAGAATAACTACACCCGACCGTGCGTACTATCAAGCTGACGCATAACGTTGCACCTGTTGATATATTCGGCGCTGTTCTGCACTCCAGCTCGCCAACATGCCGCGTTGTGGTCACTCGCTCCTTCCCCTGTTTACCAAGCCTGCGGGCAACAAATACAAAGCCGTTGCTAGCTGTTACCAGTATCAAAGCGTGCTATATCTTGAACGACGCAATGATAAAACAAGCATTCTCATTTTGCCACAATGAGCAATGAATTATTGTCCCGGCTCCCTTCCACAGTACCGAAGGCCCGACGTACTTCAGAACCTATTGGATGCCGAGTATCGTGAAGAGAGTACCGATCTTGGAAACGACCCTATAGAAAACAGCAAAGCACCAGGTAAGGAAATACAAAATGGCTGATTGTCAACTGTTGACAACTTTAGACGAAAATAGATGCACTGCTTGGGATTTACAAGAATAAGGTTAAAATATGAAGCAAACGTTTAAGCGCGAATGCAACACAAACCTTTACGTGCGTTGCGCTTAACAATTGTGTCGCTTTTTAAACTTATCAGTGTATATCCCAGGCAGCGCATTTATCTTTCTATAAATATATTTCACTGAATAAATGACACTATTCAAAGTGTGGCCAGAATGAGAGGAAACATTTTGCTCATGTGGCAGCCCACTTTGGATTTCAACTGGCAGTTTGTACCGAAATGTGCTTTGTTTCTTAATCATTTTTGTTTTGTTTTGCAGCTGGAGCTTCCAAAAGTCGTGTGCTAACTACTGATGAAGTCCTTGTCAGTGTTAGCTCTCTGTTCATCGCAGGGTAAGTGCACTGTTACATAATTGATGTATCTGCCACTTAATTTTTTTTTAGGTCCAGCTTTCTAAAACATCACGTTTATTTTTGGAGCAATTACTGTATAATATTTCAACGTACTCTGAAACACTGTGGATGTGAATGATCTAATCTCCTTACAAGAAACAAGACCTTGCTTTTAAGGTTTCTTCTGCGCTGGCCCAAGCAGTTGCAACTGCCATGAAAAACCAGCAGTGAACGTCTTCGCCAATCAATAGAAGGCACATACAACCGCCCCAATGGGGAGACTGGCAGATTTATTGACAGGTATAGTGTCGTATATTACGATATTTGAAAACATTGCGTTCAAAAAAAGCTTCTTTATGAAATCCTACGCTCGTTCAAGATTTACGTGCACGCTATAACTTTTAAACTTATCAGTGTATATCCCAGGCAGCGCATTTATCTTTCTAT
Organism: Amblyomma maculatum; assembly: GCF_055883805.1. Lineage (NCBI taxonomy): Eukaryota > Metazoa > Arthropoda > Arachnida > Ixodida > Ixodidae > Amblyomma > Amblyomma maculatum. The sequence continues at coordinate 73,574,352 of NC_139347.1, read as the reverse complement.
AAATATATTTCACTGAATAAATGACAGTATTCAAAGTGTGGCCAGAATGAGAGGAAACATTTTGCTGATGTGGCAGCTCAGCAGTACTGAGGGTCATGGGAGATAATGGGTGTGCCAGCCGTGAGTCATTTTTACACGCGGTGGCTGCTTAGAACAGAGTTCTACATCATACGGGAATAGGTGAAAGGAAACGTCAGGAGTTTTTTCAGGGTTGGACTTAAGAATGGGGCGCAGCATTAAACCATATGGCACAGTAGCAGTATGCACGGCAAAAAGAGGGTTCGTTCACCAGGCAGGTCACTTATTCCAGGTGCAGAGGCATCACTTGCGCAGGCGTGTGCACATCACTCGGGAATGCGTATATCAAAGCAAAGGAAATAAAGTTGAAATGTGCGCCAGAAACCACATGTGCAGACTGAAGGAAAGACCGGAAGTACACTGCGCCAGAAAAGGTCGACCGCTGTCACCTTGGTTACGAACTAGCTGCATGGTTTATCAGCATAAGTGACAGGTAAAGACATGCGCCAGGAGGCTTTCTGACATCACTTGTATGAGGAAGGTAATGAACGCCTTCTGTGGCATCGAAGCAATGTGCACGCCTGAGTACAGGAATGCGGGTTACGGTGAATGCACCGATTGAAGTACATAAAAAGCAGACAAGAGCAGCCTTTTTCAACTCAATAGTCAGTAGTCAGTAACTTTATTTCCAGGTTCAACTGCAGGGTTTCCCGGCTAAAAGCTGCCTAGGCAGCTTGACAGTGCCCAGGAAAGCCATGCAAGCAGCAGCATATGAATGGTGCAGGAAATTTTCAAATCAGTCATACATACAGTAGTTACATTCAATAAAAAAAAATTCAATACATATGCATACTAATAATTTTTACACTAAAAGGCACAAATATAAAAACGTATGTAAAGTATGTACCTATGTATGTAGCGAAACAGTGCGGTTACTACAAAGTTTCTATGATAAACTTCTCCTCTGCATATGTGATGGTTTTGTTCCAGTTACGACACTACGTCTACGTCGTTAAGTTACGTCACGTACCTTTTGGCCAAGCACCAAGACGTTCAAGACAAAGTCAGAGAAGAAGTTAACGACAATGTTTCCAGCAAAGCAAGTCTTAATTATTTTACCCTATTTACCGCCATTCAGCTCGAACGTATTGGCTACTCGCAACATAACACGCCTTAAAGGCATGTGGTGAAAGGTATTGGCTCATGAGGGCAGCAAAATAATTGCTGCTCTAAAAGCATATTTTGGAGTTTTTGTTCATCGCCAACAGAAAAAGTCAAAGCTTTAAAATTTGCTCCAAAAAATAAAATTGGCTTTTCACCTGCCTTTTTCTTGACGAATTGTCGGCACGGCTCTCGGTCCAGCCATCATATTTTGATATATTGAAAAATGTCATGACCTCAAGTAAGTAATAATCAAATCCTATTGAAAGCCTTGCAGAAGGCAACAAGCCAAACGGGGTGGTTAATTTATCGCTACTTCTTTCTAATATATTGTCCGCAAAATACTGCAAACTGCTTTTTAATTTGTTTTTTTTTTTCTCTCATAATGAAGAGCAGAGCCTGTCTTGACACTCAATAACTTTTTTATTATTCTGTTCTCTTCATAGTGAGGTAGCACAGGGCTCAAAGGCAAAGGCCTGTTGTAGTGCCCAAACCGCTACCACTGCAAACATTTGATATGTCGTTCGCATCTTTACATTGACGAGTAGGGTCGACCAACGCAACACATAAAGTGAAATATCTCACCCACTTCTTTCTGAGGCACGAAGTTTGTACGCCGATTAATTTTCTTTTGTTTTCTTAGAGAACACTGTAGAGACTGTAGCGAACGTAAGGACCTGGCACCATTAGTCTGTGCTCTTTTTTCATTATCTGTCAGAAGCTATAATGTCAAGATAATCTCCCTATTATTAACGAAGCTTTAAGCTAATAGCTGCTGTCATAACAATGCGAAAGCCTCTCCTGTTTGCTCATCGGAGGCATATTGTTCGATTCTGTTCACTGTCACTTGCTTTTTTTGTTTTTGTTTTTTTATAAAGTGTCAGCAAGGCTCTTCGTCTTGCCGAAACACTTTGAAAACCTGGAATTATGTCGATATTTTAAGCCAATATCATCATGTGTTCGATTTTAAGCAAATATCATCATGTGTTCGACCATTTAATTATATATAGAGGTATGTTCGAAAGGAGGCTGGTGGCTCATCCAGACATGCTAGGAGTCGGCAAAAAGACCTGCCTCGTAGGGACCAGTCGGCGCGTGCTCACCGCCGGCGCGCGCTGGCGGGTCAAGATGATGGATTGTGGATCACGATCTGCTAAAACTTCCTAATGGCTGCTGTTTTCCGGTTCCTATTGCGGCTCCTCTTTCGCGTACATGCAGGTTTCTGCTCGCTTAATCACTAATATTTTAATTTTGCCTCCGATATTCTGTAGCATTGGGTCGTAAGCTGCCAGTTTACATTAAAGACCAACCGGTATAGATAACGTCCCTGCGTTTCTTAGGCAGCGTCTCTAACTTTGGGTCTAAGAGGGCTGGACTGCTACCTCTCTCTGCCGTCTCAAGGGCGAAGACCGAGTTGGCGCGCTAGCCAGCGGACCATGTCATGCTGTCTAGCGACGTCACACAGCCCTATGACCAATCAATGCTCGATCGTGCAGCCTGCAGACAGAGGCATGCTCGGGCGTATTCGTTCACAATACTGACGCCAGATTTTGTGAGAGCGGGTCTTTTAACACTGTTGTATTGAAAGACGACAGCATTAAATAGTTAACTGCAGCACGTGTGCGGCGCAGAGCTGGAATGGTCAACGCTCTGCCGTAGCTAAAACCAGGTGGCCCCTTTTGAATCCATTTGTCGATTCACCCACGGAGTCAGGCGGATAGTCATTGTACTCCCAGTACAGCTGCCACTACGCACTTTCACTGCTTTTCAATGGCGATGAGCTAGATGAAAAACAGATTACACTACCTGTGCAGCAAATCTCACCTAATGTAATCAGTCGGTCAGTAAGCAATTCAATATATGTAAAGAACAAACTGATCATTTGCTAGCTATCGACAACTAAGCTTTCGCCTTCCGTGAGCGGCACCGCTGCACATGTATGCACGCTTATACAATGTAAGTATGAAGCGGAATGTCTCTGGAGCCGCTCTCATCAGCGCAAGGTTAGATGATCTGTAACGTGAAGGCGAATTCGGTGGAGGAACTTTGCCAGCTATCATTTCAAAAAAAAAGCACGCAACACACACACAAGCTTGTGCTTGTGTGTGTGTGTGCTGTGTGCTCGTCAGGGAGGGTCGAGGAACAGGGTTTCTGATCACAGAGTAGCGAACTTTCCAGCGGCTGTTACTGTCTTAAAACAACCAAGATTAGGCGTTTTCTTTACATGTGCAGTACCAAAAGCATACCGTGTATTGCTTTGGCGCTGGCGCTCTAGGTACTCTCCCGGCAACGTTGATTGTATTCTATCGTGTGCAGGAAGCCTTCAGTTATGAAACAGTGACACGGAAGTTGCCCTACTTGGCCCAGGTAGTCAACGAAGCCCTTCGCCTCTACCCGCCTGTACTCACGTACGTACTGTTTCCAGAACATGGCCAGAAATGCGACTGATGATGACGCATGTCTTCCAAACACCCAAACTTAGCTTCTTTTTTTTTAGTTAATTCCCATCGCAAATGCTGTGGAAAGCAAGTAACGATTTTTATACAGCTATGCCCACGCAATGTCTACTGAACCACTTATTCGTGAAAAGGCTAAAGCTGCATTTTTATTAAGACAGAGAGAGATAGAATGAGGGGGACGCTACATGAATTTTATATTAATCTGAATATGCTCATTATTCTAAAAACCAACCAAAATATTGCCCAATTATCGTTTCCTTCCTGGAATGGTGGTATGTAAATATGAGAAGGCCGACTGAAACGCAAAACATCCCAACTATATTGTATTAGTAACGTAAAGCGGCTTTTTAGTTTCTTCATTGCTTTATAGTCCTTACCTTGTCTCCCGAGCAGGTTTGTCTCGAGGACAGCTGTCAGTGACTTTGAGTACAACGGCGTGAAGTACAAGGCCGGGACGTCCATCATGTCCCCAACACTGCAGATCCACAGAGACGCGCGCTACTGGCCAGACCCGCTGACCTTCAACCCGGACAGGTGCGATGCACAGCGTTTTACGCCGGTGAACATGCGGTATTAAACAAACTCAGAGCCTTAGAAATAATTGCATGCGGAATGAAGCGACTAAATGAAAATATAATTGCTAAGAAGCGCAGGTTTATCGAGCATATGTTCCTGTGTTTGCGACAGTAGCAATCTGCGAGTCCCCATGTGTCCTCGCACTTTTATTCTCATAAGCAAATTGACCCGACAACTTTTGCAAATAAATGTATGTTCTGCACACTGTATCATTTCGTATACGCTCCTGTTCAACGCTCTTCTATCGACGACAGGTTTTCTCCCAACAACGAAGGAAGTTTCCCCAAGATGGCGCACCAGCCTTTTGGAGTTGGACCGCGTAATTGCGTCGGAATGCGCATGGCTCAAGTGACACTGAACCTCACGATCGCCCGGTTGGTTCACAGCTTTCGCCTTGAACTGGGGCCTTCGCAGGGAGAGGTACGTATAAGCTATGTCACTCCCATGCGTACACACACACACAGGTAAACTTTCTGCTGTGAGGTGCTACGCAGCCTTAATCGATCTTAACGGGCGCGTATCGTTCGCTAACGTATTAAAGGGATAGCATCCCTTTAAGCCCCCTATATAACGGAAAACACGGCGTTGTCTGGTCGGTGTTTAGCGGCGTGTCGCAAAATGCTCATTTATTGACTGTGTCATGACGTCACAGGCAAATGATCTCACGCAGGAGCATATATCATCCTCCAGTAAAACGTGAAATCACGTAAGAACAAAAGTGGTTGAGACATGGTATGAAAGAGCACTCAACAATTAAGGATCGAAGGGAAGCCTTGGTTTGCAAGCCAAGCCAAACATTTCGACAAAGGAACTTGTCTTCATTAAGCAGCTCAGGTATGTGTCACGTGGATTAACAATGTAATCGCGTGTGATGAGCGTGGTAAATTTAGTCTGCATTGAAGCTGATAGCAAGCCTAATTTTTTGTGCCAATTGTCAGAGCCTGAGATGCGCAGCGCCAAGCCATGTGAACAACAGTGGGGAAGAAGAGAGCGACAACGTCGTCTACTTCTAAAAGAATAAAATATGCGCCAATCAAGAGCTTTCTCGCGTTATGCTAAGCTTAGCCTTGTTAGGCCTCTAAAAATTTCTTTTTCTACACGATGGTATTGGATACTTTAAGGTTAATATGATATTTGCTTAGTTTGATGGATTACCGCTTTCTAATAGCACCACAGGTACTTGCAAAGGGTAAGGTTTTTAGCATATAAAAATTGTGATGAACTGGCAGTTCGCAAGCAGTCTGTCGGCAAATGTTCTGAGGCATCGCAGTAGGTATAGTTTCGACATTAAATCGATGCAAATGGGCTGCGGTAAGTAATTCATCGCCAACGGCTGGCTCCATAAGCGAGTTAACTGCTGAGCTAGTTGATTGTCAGACATAATTACAAGGTGCTCAACGCAGACACACACAAGAAAGCTCCCGTGGTGTCCTCTTTCTTGTGTGTGTCTGTGCTGCGCTGAATACCCGGTAATTATGGCTGGCTCAATAACACATATTTATGCTCTTTGGATACAAAAAAAAATTATGCTCCACGCTTGTGATGACGTGAAACATGTAATGAAAAGCTTGGAAGCTATGTTACTTAATTTCGCTGTCATTTGCAGAACCCCCTTGACATGGGCTCCCGTTCTGTGGTGTCGCAACCGCGCGTCGGCCCCTGGATTGTATTCCGCCGACTATGAATACGTCACAGAGAGGAAGGGAAAGCAAGCTGCCAACTGGAAGCTTACTGTCTACGTCGCCCAGCCGAGGTAGACTTCGAAAAAAATGAACTCCGTGTTAGACCGCCGCAGAAGAATAAGTCCGTGTGTTGCCGCCGCAGTGTTGCCTGGCGAAGCTTTAGAGAATGTTGTCATGAAACTTGGTGGAGTGTCGCGTTTTGCTTCTTGTTTGCGACCACCAGGTTTTTATGTGACGCGGTAAACTGCTTTCGCCTGTTGTTCATGTTTTACTCATTTGGCTGCTTTGTATATTATACAGCTCAACCTCAAAAATAAAGCAAATGGCAAAACGTGGAAATGACTACTATCAGCACCACTGAACACATTTCTAACAAAATCTAAGTATATAAATATCCGGAGGCTCTTCGCTACGGTGGAAAAGCCCATCACTGCGATACGTAGAGGTATTCTTAGCGTGTACTGCCGGTCATATAACTACATGGGTCAGCAAACTAGATATAAGCATATATTTAGGCATTTTTCGATTGATTGATTGATTGATTGATTGATTGATTGATTGATTGATTGATCGATTGATTGATTGATTGATTGATTGATTGATTGATTGATTGATTGATTGATTGATTGATTGATTGATTGATTGATTGATTGATTGATTGATTGATTGATTGATTCATTCATTCATTCATTCTCTAATTTGGAGCTAAATCCTACCAGAGAATATTCTTGACAACTGAAGTTAAACTTCTAAACGTAGAATAAAACCGCAACGAGTTCTTATGACATAATCCACTTAAAAAAATTAAACCCCGTTCGAAGTCGAGGACAATGGTAAAAAAAGGATTCTCAGGTGTCAGCTGGTCAGACAAAGGAGTCTTTCAGTAACGAAGATAAGTGCTAGCATAGACATGTAGCGCTCTTCCGGATGCTGTTTTGCAAAGCTCGAAAACTTTCTTTTCCTTTCTTCCGGGGAGCTGAGCAAGAAAACAGAAACTGGTCAGGGCGCTAACACGTGGCAGTTATATTGGGACTTGCACAAGTTTCTAGGTACACTCCCTAAAAACGAATCGAGCCTGGCAGGAGAAAGAGGCTGGAATCAGGAGGTTACTGCTGAAGAAGGAAGAAAAATACTGCTGTATATTACAAGGAATGTTCTGAATTGTCACCATGCGTTCATGCAACCTAAATGGTACTGTTGCTACACATGGCAACACTTTAGTTTTGTTTGCAAAGAAAGCCAGTGCAGACAATATGTGCCCGTCCCTTGACGAGCATACTAATGTACCAACGTTTTCCTTTGCTAGTCTTTAATTTGAGGACGCTACACGCTGAGTTAAAATCACTCAATGCAGCAAAAGTTATTGATTGCACTTCGTGCTCAGTGAACATCAACGCAATCTTTTTTAAACGTAATTGTGTTGCATGATTATACATAGTCATGCGTAATGTTCATCACAATAAGCTAGACAGCTTACGGCATATAGGGGTCATATGGGAAGCAAGACTGCCCTCTTACTACTAAACTTAAGCTGTTTTGCATATTGTGTACAGTAAAAGTGTGCCGTGTATGTGCACTTAACATGGTGCTTCTCGGCTGGTGCACATAACTTTGTCCTGTGCATACTGATTTTTTTCTGCTTGTGCTATTTTCAAAAGCTTTTCTGCAGTATAGTGCATGGTCGACAAAATGATTTGGAGGACGAGCCAGAGTCCAGCAGCCTGTCATCCTTGCAACTGCCCAGCTCTGGGAGCCTTGAAGAGCTTAAAGCCGCAAGCTCACTATTGGGGTCGCATACACCAAGCGTTGCAGGGACACAGTCGCCAAGTTTCCGGCGACCTGCAAACACGCGTTCAAAAAGGTCGCACAAAATGTATTGTTTAATAAGCTCATTGAAGAGCAGCAAAATCTGCGCATAGCATACGAAAGGTACAAGTGGAAAGAATTTGAGCTTAGGCAGCAAGAGCTGAAGCTGCAGGAAGAAGCTGCTTCCAGAGAGGAAAAAGCCTCTTCTAGGGAAGATAAACTAATTTCTCTTCTAGCTGAACTCTGCAAAAAGTAAACTGGTGAGCATGGCTGTTGCTTTTTTTGTGTTCATGGTATATCGTCAGAATTGTATAGTTCTTAACAAGTGCACCCAGTACGCTTACACACATCACACCCCCCACGCATCACTGAGCTCGCTGGCTCCTCTTCCTGAAATAGGTGGCAAGAGCTGCCGTTACTTCACATCCATGTCCATTGGCTGCATCAGTGCTACGCACAGGCTGTGCATACAGCGCGTCGAGCTCATGAACTTCTTGTACTCACTGCTGCTCAACAGGGTCGTTTAGAGCCTTCCAAATGTTATGAAGAACACATGCGGCTCTGATTGCCCATTTTGCTTTTTGGCAACCTGCATTCTGTTAGCTTCATTACGTATCTGAATTGAGAGTTGAGTCGCCCGAATACACTCTCTACGATCCTCCGTGCACATGATAAGTTGTAATTCAATGCCGCTTCATGAGGCCCCGAGGCAGTTGGACACAAGACAGTTCGCAGACAGCGGAAATGCCTGGTCACAAAGAACCACTGGTGCAGTTTTATTACCTCAGTCACCGACGCTGGTGACTGGAAGCTGTCACTCTCAATGTACTGGCAGAGTTTTGATCGGCCATATACAAAGGCATTGTGGCACCTTCTTGGCCCGACATTCAGGTATATCGCAAGTGGTATCTGTGGTCCACGATGGCCAGGAGGATGATACTATGCCTGCATAACACAAACAAGAAGAAAGTCGCACACTCTGTGCAGAGGTAACTACTATTCCTTAATTTTTGCCACAGTTTAGGAATCACCACCTTTATTTACCCACTTTTTTTATTTACAGCACTTTGATCACTGCAGCAAACAAACAAAAAGCTGCTTGGTAATAATGTTCACACTGGAACGGCCCACACCGAAGAGATAAGCGGTGGCCTGGTCCTCGGCACGAGACCCCAGCCGTTAAAGGCCAATCGCTGCGCGCCTTTTGACCGGAATTGCCTCCCCCCTGTTCGTGGTCGCGCGTTTAAACTCACACCACAGAGCGTCGAGAACGTAGTGAAATGTGGCAAGCGGGGCAAGGGAGAGCAGCAATAACCATACGCTGCCACCGTCGCAAGTCCATTCCTTCAGCAAGTAATTCGCCGTCTAACGTAGTGTCCGTAATTTACATGCCTCTCGAGTAATGGCTTTGTTTTGGCTTAGGTTAAATTCGTGAGGGCTAGTCGTAATCGTTAGGGTAGTGCAAGCGCAAATACGCATAACACATATTCAAAGCGTAAAAGGGATAATAAAACTTCTTGCTCAACTTTCGCAGCCCACCGACACATGCACTGAAATATTCTGTGTGTGCCAGTTTTTTCCATCGCAACTGGTATCAATTTCAAACGACGCTAGTTTTGGCCGTGTAGTAGCACCCAAAAATTATTGGAATTAAGCCGAATGAGTGACGTTCGATGGGAATGACATTAAATTTGGCATGTGGCAGGGGTATAAAAACCAACAGCCAATTTCGCAGCTTTCTGATGACAGCAACGCGAGACTGTGAAACGCTCAAATCGTGCTCGAAGTGCGCATTCTTGAGCTTCCTCTTTGGCTCTTCGGGATCCATGGACATAGCGTTGTTATCAGCGTTTGTTACACCGTTATGCATACTAACCAACATCTGATTTTTTGTTATGTTTATTGCCTCGGGGTATAGAAGTAATGCTATGAAGGATGAAGGGTATGGCCAAATAAATGAAGAAAGGTTGGCTAATGTAATGAAGTCTAGGAATGAATGATGATGCGGTTCCTGCTTCAAGCGGCATAGGACGACAGATTATGGGGGAGAGGCCAGCTGCCACCAGATGTCGGATCCGCGTCGGCTTTATGCCACATGTCGACTCTGGCAAGTCATTCTCCAAATGTTCCGAGACGCAGTACTGAGCATATAACTTGCCCTTCGCGCTTTCTCGCTGTGAATAACTTTCCGCTGCTGTCCTGTTCTCCGCTCTACCCCCCCCCCCCCTCCCCAACCATGGTTTTAGGTATTCGTCCATCACCCAACGAGCCTATTTCGTCAAGACGAGGAAAGGTAGCCTACATTTATGCGCTTCTTAGCACCGAACAATCGAGGGAATTTATTTCTAATTTGTCGACGCTTATTATCCGTACGCTTCAAAACTGAAAATCATAGCGCTGTTGCCGAATAGCGTTTATCAGCGTCATTAGCATGGCAGCGCGAAAGGCTGTTCAACCAAAGAAGCCATTCCGACAAATCCGGCTCAACTGATGTTGTTACGATGGTTGATGCATTCAAACAGTTGAGAAGTCTGAGTATTAGCCAGCTTGACTATTTCTCCAGAAATCAATTTACAGGGCGAATTATGGGCATAAACAACTAACCGTATTAATACAGCTATCGGAGCATCACGCGATGACTGTGCCGACCTGCGATTTCAAAAATAAAAATTACGGCACATTTAACTACCATATAAAGCCGGACAACATCTATAAAGGAGTGGTCATAAGCTTGGGGGCTTGAGGAACTCGTCCAAGGTGGATATGACATCGCAGGATTTCAGCTTGCTAAACAGGTCCTGCAATATATAGAAGTCAGCGTAAGTGATCAGCAGCAAGGACACAAGCTAGATAGTCAGAGGCACCACTGAGCATATTTTAGCTTACCTCTAACGAAGACTGATCATTTGTACGGAGTATTTCGGCTTTTTTAGAACAGACCAAACTTGCAGCCGCGACTGTAAAGAAAGGAAATATATACAAAGAAGCTGCTTCTCTTACTGGCTCCTGTGCCTATGAGAAGCCCTGCAAAGACGCTTTACACAAACTTGTTATCACAGTGAGGTAGAGAACATTTGTCGCGTCTGGCATGCTTCTCTGTTTCCTAACATTTTAGTCTATTTAAAGACTACAAATTCTATGCAGCTGCACAGCAGAAACTGGGGCTATTAAAATGAGGAAGGTGTTATTTCAGTGATAATTAAATGAATAACTCGATTTGGTTTTCAAATCTGCTGACCACGCAAAACGTCCAGCAGGAATAGTAACTGCGGATTGCGACGTTGTGTTATGTGAGAAAGGTGGGGATCGCTTGCGTATCGTAGCAGCATCTCACTGCCAGAAAGAGAACTGTTGGCAACCGTTGTGATGGCATCTGTAGACATCGCATTAGCCTTCTTTAGATATTTTCAGTTTCAATTTGAAACGTTCCTCGTGATTCACGTAGCTCTTGGCTTTGCTCAAAACACAGGCAGTGGTTTAGTGCTCTGTGTCAAATCGCAATGTTTGCACGGACTACATTTTCATCTTGGAATTAGATGGGATTGTCACATCGCTCTTCTGCTGATGGGAAGCTTGCATATTCCTGCTTGGTAGCCTAGAGCATACCCCGCAGTGGCTGATTTACGTTGCACATTCGGGCCTTGTTGTCTGTCTGCGAAATAATTTACTATCAAGGCTGACAGGGAAACATTCCTCAAAAATTTTGGTACTATGTTAAGTGCATATATTTTAATGCTCAAAATCGCTAAAACCTTTCCCTCTAAGGAAATATGTTCAAGCGTAAACCATTGACAAGAGCATCGCCTGAAATACTCTAAAAATACGCACTTGAGAGAATGTAACGCCTGAACATGTAACTGCGTTTCTTTTACTTTTCTTTCACTAAACCACCCGTGGGCCAGCTGCTGCTGTTATGTAAATAAATACAACACGAACGGGACTATTAATACGTTTAACGCAGATATACTAGACTATCCCCGAGAAATACAGATAACAATAAATTTACGCAAGCTTCATCTGCACTTGCAGTAAAAAAAACAAAATTAAGCAACTCATGGTGCCGCCTTTCGGTAAGCTCAGAATCAATATATAAATTTTAAGCTTAAGCATACTAATTACACAGCGAATCTTAAGCTTTTAAGCAACGCGTCACACACCATAGATATTATTTCAGGTTTATAGCATGAAGGCATTGCCACAAGAATGATTAAAAGACCACTTCTGCGATTAGACTTTCCACGATAGGTGTGTGCATATGTGTGTGCATGTGCGTGCTTGCTGTCGAAAAGTTGCACGGGGAACATAGCGGGCTTCGCAGGTTTCGAAGTCTTACCCGGCAGTACGTAGACAGAGTCGTAGCCCAGAATCCTGTCCCAAAGCCTCAGCACTTCCTCTGCGGGAAGGTGCGCGCAGAAGGACTGCATCAGCATCTGGAATACGATGGGCTGCCTGTGATGTTTTGGAAGATATAATGATTGCTGGTGAGGCAAAAAGCGCGCACTTCGGACTTCAGATATAGTTCTATGGAGAGTGAACGAAACCAACCTACAGATCGACATTCTTGGAAGCCAGTGCAGGCAGGAATTCAGGCTCCCTATACTGAACCAACCTCTCGAAGGTCAAGAGCAATGATAATATGCCCTGAAAAAAAAAAATGAAAATGACTTGCAAAGATTGGTTAGAGAAATGCAAGGTATTCAATCGGCTTGAGAAATATTCTTAAACGTTTTCAACTAGGATGTTCACCGTTTTTTTTTTTTTCGTTGTGATTTGCGTAATGTGTATTTTGCAGGCGTTTCATTTAAATCTATTTTCTTTCGCCTATCATGCCTCTGATACCTGGAGCAAAATATCTTACCTCTGGATCCGACGAAACTGCCATCAGTTTGTGAAAGTAACGGCAATACATTTCGCGGAACACTGCGTACATGAGCCCCACATCGGCATACACGAAGCACAGTGGACCCACTGCAAAGAACAAAAGATACATGGCCGACTGCACTTTTCCGAAATCTGGGTTCATAAATCTGCTAGTATTTGTTCTTGACATCTGCACCTTATAGTTCATTCTTGGACATTTATATCATTTAGAAAGTATCATTTTAAGTGTACCTTTACTAGGAGGACAAGCGTACACAAAAGCCCACTGAAAGCATACAATAAGCGCAGGTCTATGCGGTGTTTACTAGAGTACGACTTGTGCCTCTTGTATCTTTAACAAACTTCTGTCCTAAGGGCCACTTTAGACAAAAATGTGTATAAAAAAGTAAGAGCACAAAATTATCTATAGAATATACGTATGATGTGTTTCTAGACAGACTAAAGACCTTATTGACAAAATTCTACAGACAATCTAAGGAGGTATTTGTAAGTTAAATACAACAGCTATTATTATTACCTTTAGAACACTGAATACTCCAATTGATAAAGCTCACCTAAGAGCGAAAATCCGTAAAAAGGCACGACACCACACGGCAGTTCAGCCCGTAATATAACGGTCCTGAAGGCATTGTTTTCTTGCGTCTTCCTCGAAATTTGGTAGTCTCGTGTGAATGCCAACATCACCTGCAAAAATATGACCAAGAGTGCTAAAGCCATCCCCGAGTTGTCTGAAACTCTGAAACGTTCCCAGAGTAATAACTGGACCAGAAATTCGACAGCTTGTTTTATTCCTGCTGAAATTATTGTTTTAGATAATAAAACTAGTTGGCTACTTCTACCACATGCCACTCACCTGATAGCAACTGTCATCAAAAACAAAGTATTCGATGTCGTTCATGACGGCATCCCGTACGTCCTATCGGTAAACGAAAGAGACCTATTACTCTTAGTGTATTAAGGAGTATAAAATGATTGCTAGATAACTGACATTGCAGTCACCTTTATTATGATCTGGTCCAGAAGTAGCTCGTACCGAATCACCCTTTCCTTAAGGTGATCAAAATCTGCATTGGCCTGAGTAAGAGCAAGTTCGTTTGTTTTTATTTTTATTTGAGCACCACGTAGAGCGGGAGCACAGATGTAATCATTAAATCTTGTGCGCCTTTGTTGACAAACCTTTTCCTGCGAAGAGACGCCAAGAACTCTGGACCAAAAGAGTCTTCGCATACAGTGCGGGCAGCCTCGTTTGAGAAACTCTCTTGCGGCAAGCTCGTCACTGGTGTCGTATACTGAAAAATGAAGTATGCTTGATGCTGAATTGAGGTAATACAGACAGGAATAACTCGGCATGTTATGTTACGTTAAGTTAATGTCAGCCTCAAAATCGAGTGAGAATCGCAGCTTAAGAAAGAGCGAGAGAGGAGACGAAATGCGCGCGCAAATAGACAGAGACCTAGAGATTACATCCTCCGAACAAACGTTGACGACATAGGCTATCTTAGAGTAGGCGGCAGAGCATCAGCCTTGTGCGCTTTTGTTTGACTTAAGACATACATGTTCATTATTTTCTGATGTTAGCAGTTTTTACATCATGGCGAAGCACTGAATTTATCGTGGATGAAATCCTCGTACAAGTTGGCACTTCATTGCTATTATAAAAATAAGTGAGTGTCACCTACTGAGCTGCGCAAATAATTCGTATTCTCTGCTGTCCAGGTCCTGTGACCTTGGAGCCTCGTACGTTGGCGCCTTGAGTAGCTCTCTCTGCACACATCGAAAACAAGACCTATTAGCACAAAGCGATGACTGCATCTCTGTGGTATAGAAGGAATCAAAAACGACACCGTACGTACCAGCTCGCAGATATCTTTGGTTTTCAGCGCAACCGAGGCTTGAGTAAGAAGGCTTGTGTTTCAAAGATGCAGCGTGTTAAAGACAAAAAAAGAAAGCACAAGGAAAAGAGAAGCTTTCTACGCAGCGCTTCTCTTTCAAAATCAATGCTTTCAACCATAAGCACACTTGCTCAATAAACTTTCCCTGAGTCCTTGCAGACTCGCATAATAGCACGTTATGGGCAGCTCATTAGTTAGTTTCCTTCGACATGGACGCAGTAAATAACTACGGTCAATCAAATCTCCTATGAAGTGTCAGCAGTGTAGTGGCGACTACGTTTCCTCCCCCGAACATTATAATATGATTAAGCAACACAATGACTCCGAGATTAAAACAATAATGTCACTTTGTAAGACCCCTTGCTGGAAACCTGCTGTGGCACTGGTAACCAAACCAATGTACATGTATGATCAAAAGCGATATGTTAAACCACCAGAGAAATAAACGTTTTATAAAATAATGATTGCCAATGAATGGAATTACCTTATTAGCTGCTGAGCCTGAGTACCCGTGTTTAAACCCAGCAGCGGAAGCAGCGTTTCGATAGAGGAGAAACGCAAAAAGCATATGTGTGCTATACAGTGTGAATGCATGTTAAAGACCCTCAGGTAATCTAAATTAATCAGAAGCCCTCCACTCCGGCGTTCATTAAAGCCCGAGTCACTTCAACAAGTTACACGCTACCTGTCATTTCGAGTGACAGCCGTCCTTAGGCGGACAGTCTGATCACTTGGTGAGGAAGATCATAAAGAAAGGAGTGAAAACAAAGTGGAAAAGTGCAGCCGTAGTCGAATACTCTGAATAAATTACAGTAAACTGGTTTTCTCCGGTAAGAAATTAGATCATCAAATAGCACATGTGTGTCGTTTCCAGTTGGCCACCGGCGAAATGATGCCCTCATGGAGACGATTCGATACCAAGACCTCGCGTTCTGTAGTGGAAAGTCACAAGCACGAACCACAGATTTCCTCTTTCTTTATCTTCATTTTATAAAAATTAAAAAAAGAAAACAAATTTCTAGAATGAAAACATGCAGGTGGTGTACTGGTAACTTTCGGTCGCCTGAAGTGCATCAAGTTGATTACTTTCTCAAGTATTTCTGCGTCTACACTACCTGATAGCATTTTCCACACCTTTATTGGTATTTGGCGCGCGGATCAGCCAAATTGTTTGAACATATCATTATGTCGTCATCAGCATGACGAGCAATTGCACACAGTTCTTCCAAATGCTGTGAAAACGTAAAAAAAATCAAAATATTTTTATTAAACTATTAATCTCAGTCGACATTTTTAGCAGGCAAGAGCCGGATTTCCCAGGATTTTATAAGGACATTATTTAAGGTGTTCTGCAAGACTTCCCAAAAAGTGAAGCTGCACATATCAACTGTGCTTGGATTCGGCATAGAAAATGGATAGAAAGTGTTTGGACAGATAATCATTATAGACAGATTTGCTTAAATTTCTATACGATACAATGTGATGGTACCAAGCAATGTTCCGATTTCTTCATCCCAGGCTGCACTGTCATCGTGCGCGCGAAACTCCAGTCTGTGTTTTATGAATAATAATTTAGTACCTTGTGTTCCCCGCATCGCAGCAGAGGTCATCATCATCGGCCAATGGAGACAGCAAGAAGTCGAGGAAATCCTGGGGTGTGTAGAGCGGCTCAACTGCCAACAATTCTGCGAAAAAAACAACGGACGCGTATCACCCCATTTCTTCCGTCAAATGGCAACTGGTGCGTGACAATAGCGCGAAATAATTCGTTCGACACTTCACTACTGCACACAGACTGAGTAATATAGAGATTACATAGTAGTATATAAAAGTTATATAAATGTATAATTGTATAATAGCTGCATAACAATATAGTGGTATATGACAGTATATATATATTATTTAATAGTTGCATGCTACTGGTACTGCCCTAAAGGGCTGAAAGGTGGAGGCTGACGAAAAGAGTTCTACTTGAAGACAACGAAGAAAACTATGGGATAAAAAAGAAATAAGAAATAAGACGCTTGTTGAGTGCGTACAGAAATATCTCGAGGTAATGACATTCTAGTCGAAACAGAGAAGATATGGGCATGCCACGAGCAGAACATGTAGTGAGATGAGGGGATAACCGGCAGTCACTAAGAGTAGCAAATTGGATTCCAAGGGAAGGAAAGCGTAGCAGGGGCGGCAGAAGATTAGGTGGGCGGAGGAAGTTAGGAAGTTTGCAGGGGTCACGTTGGTGCAGCTAACACGGGACCAGGTTAATTGGAGGAATATGGGAGAGTCCTTCACCCTGCAGCGGGCATAATCCAACTGATGATGATGATGACAGTCGCTGACCATTAACGCTGCCATAACTTTAGACGAGAAAGCAGTAGAGTCGGTCGAAGAACAAACATATGTCCTAATTTAGATCGTGAAAAAAACAACTAGCATGAGCAAGAAACGTTATCGTTATTGGAAGGCAAGACGACGGGTGGGTTCTTTAAGCTAATTATCTATAATCAAAGAGAAGACAAACGCAGCAGAGAGACCAGGTGGTTGGATGAAATTTCGAAGTTTGCCGCGTCAAGATGGTCGCAGCTGTCACTGGATAGGGTATTCTGTAGAAATAATAAAATGGGTGCTTGCAGCGGTTGCATAATTAGGCGGGTGATGATAATTACCATCGAGCTACTGTACTGAGGAGAGTTGAGAAGTGGTTACGGAGCTGTCTTCGTGTCGCAACGAGCGTGATAAAGTGTATGAGAATATTCTTCTGATTTTGTTCTCTCTATCTTTTTCGGTGAGCTTACCTCTTATTATGAAAATTTTATTCTCAAATTTCTCCCCTTCACCTCGAAGGTCAAATCTCATATTGTGCCGGTACACCGATCGTGGAGGTGATCGTGCTGGAAAAGCGCTGATGAAAGCTGGACTCAAATCCGTATTCAAGCCAGCCAGCGATAGCCGTAAGCGGCTGGTATTGCACAGAACAGGGTAAAAATTACATTTTTACCCTTTTGCGAGCACGAGGTGGAGCGGCACGTTCACTTGGCCTTGTCTTCCATCAGTCGATAAGTGTGTCAGCAATAACGGTCAATGCCGCAATGCAAATGAGTCGAAGCGGCTGATCGAAAAGCAGTAACATGTACAGCGTGGATCGAACGACGAAACGCGAAGTGAAATTATAAATTCGACCAATAGCAGAACGGCGCGGCGAATATACCGTCGATCGCTAAGCAACCTTGTCGTCGAAACTTATCCGGCTAATGGCAGTCATCTGTCATGCTTGGGTGGAGACGGGATCAGCTACGAGGGGCCTTTGGCAATGCCGGCGCGAAGTTGCCGCTTTAGTGTTTCGTCTGTGCGTAGATTCTGCAGATTATTAATGATCCTTCAGGTCCGACCTTGATGGTGAGCTATGGGGATCGAAGGCCTGAAAAAACTTAGGGGTTGCCATTTTTTATATTTTTACTTCGTTTTTTCACCGAAACGTGACATCGCCAATGGGGCAGGGCGAAATAAAGTGACTATAGCCGTCATGATGTGGACCTGCCCTCCTCAGTGCATAATGTTCTTTATCATGAGAACGCGCCCCCAAATAGCCCTGCTGATGCAGGATATAGTAAAAATCGTACTGTGTTGCAACGCAGACTGTTCTTATAGAGCATAAGCAAAAATTAATAAAATAAACCTTGAAGGTTTTGTTGTTTTGTAACGCGATAAAGTTAAAAACACCATTATCCAGAAAATTCCACCGTAGGCGTTGTGAGAGAAAAATCACCGTCGTCTCTGCGGCAGTTGGTATATTACAGGTGACATGGCGGCGTTGTGATTGGTTGTCGTGGTGCCTAACGTCATCGAACCACATTAATGGTAGCCGAGCTGGCAGGCGCTGCCAACGCAGACTTCGCCTTCCTTTATTGTGAGATCGGAATGTAGCCTTCTTGTACACTAAGAACCCGAGTAAAACGCGATACTCCCCCCCCCCCCCCCCTTTTGCCCAAAGCTTTACCCATATATGTGGAATGGTCTTTCATATAATATACCAGCTTACGGCTGTATATTAATGAATATCTCTCGGTTAGTAGAAGTACAAGTCAACGAATTGGTAATTAAGCAAATATCAAACTGCATGTACACCGTGGTCCTCTCTAAATACGAACACGGCTAGCGTGGCCGCGCTCCACGAAAAGCGCCTCCGGTGCGGCCGCGCGTCGAAACAAATTAAGTGGCGCTAGCGCGCAGGGGCCTCGAGGCGGTGTTTCATGTCATCTGCTATAGCGAGGAAGCATACCGTGCTTGTACTGTTACATCATTTTTATTACTGAGGCAGCATAATAAATAAGCAACAAGGAAAAAAGTGGTAGCGGTACTTTTTAAAATGATAACTTGTCGTTCGTCAAACGAAGAACCTAAGTAATCTGCAATGAATCGAGCTTTCACAAATCACCCGAGAATCACTAACTAGGAGAGACAAGCCGCTTAGCTTGGCAGGTGCTTAACAGCCTCGCAAGTGGCCAAGAAATTCCTTTGGTCAAGCTGGCGTGGTCCGTCAATTGATAGCCTTCGATGGAACTGAACAATACGCTGCAGTGAGTGATGCACGATAACGCCATCTAGGCGCGTTTGGCAACACACAGTTTGGAGCGCGTCTCAGTAAAGAAAGCATGGTGCGCTTCCGCACTGTGGCAGACGACACGAAGCCCCGCCTCCAGGCTCCTGCGCGCCTGCGCGCCTGTGCGCCTGCGCGCCATTTTGCTTCGTTGCGAGGCCGCATTGAATGCGCTGACGCTCAGCCGTTCTCGTACTTGAGTGGGCAACCCTGTACGTGAATGATGATCCATGAGGGGCGCCGGCAAGCGCGAACCATCAACGCTCTCGAGGCCTACCCTTAAGTTCAGAGCTTGAGTGTCCGTCAAGACTTTTTTTTTTGTTATATTACCGTTCTGGCAGCTCATGAAGGTATGCTTCATTCTTCGCTTCAGTTGAGCTAAAAATAAAATGCGGTAAGCCTCGGCGTCTGTACCCACGTCTAGCCGACACGAAAAAGCCATATTGGGCGCTGAGCCGCTAATGTGCAAACATTCTCGATGTGTCACTGGATGGCGGTAATTAACTGATAGGTATGCCCACTAAACTTAACTAACTTTACTCAAGCGCTTGCTTGTTATAGCGATTGTTTACCGAATGATACAATTAAGAAAAGATGCTTCTCATTGTATGCGTGTTCGGTGCAGCCGTGTTTCCCTAAGCAATTATTTTAAAGTAAATATATTACGATTATTGACATTATCAGCAGTAGCAGTGTAAATATTATGACAATCATCTCTTCATTGTCAAAATATCTGTGTTGATGCCATCGCTGGTGTTGATACTGCGCGAGTAATGATGACTTAAATAAAAAAAAAATAAACTCTGCTTTACTCACCGATTTCCTCGCTTCCCAAATCAAACCATCTGGCCTCTACGAGTTCTTGCTCTCCTATGGTGCGCTGTACAATAGAGATCAGAGACCGCTGCTTTACCACGCCCCACCATGGGCTGAGATCCGTTGCTCTCAGATACCACTAGGCTCATGTAATGCTTAATTACCGCGTGTTTTTTGAAGCCGTATTGTTTAAACTACGGTTAATGCAGGCTCGACAACTGCGAAGAACCATCAACCATCACATGTAAATCATGGAATTATATACTTATTACACATACCGGTTGCACATGTTTAATGATTCATTTTAATCCCAAGCCAAGTAATTAATGTGCGACTCTTTCTTTTGTCGTACACAGTATTACCGAGGGCTCAATAGATATTTAGGGGCTCAAATGAGCTCCTGTCATTCAAACATGACTTGTGTATACTTTCATTTCACTTTCATTTCGCGCCCCTCAGGGAAAAGTTTAAACCTAATGCACTAAACTTTTCGCTTCATTTTCTACAGGCATGCATTAAAGCATTTTTCCTTCAGCGTTGCGAAATCAATTCGAAGCTCCATGCCTTGCTTTCTTTTTTTCTTGATTTGTCATAAATGTAAGCATAAGTTTAACATTTATAATAATAATAATAATACCTTTATTTTCCATCAAAGTGATGGGGGAGGCAGGGAGAAAAAGCCGAGCAATCGGCTTGACGAGCTCGCACCCCCCCCCCCCCCCCCCGAAGAAAATACAAAGTAAATATACATAGGCAGAGCAGTGTAGCGTCCACAAAAAACAAAAAAATAATATAAATAGAAGTACATTCGACGAGACATCGCGTTTAATGATAGCGCATAAAAAAGTTGACAAGAACCAGCACCTTACCGCACATGAACAGAGAGTCGGTAACAAAAAAAGAAAAGCGAGATCGCAGTATGATCAGCAAATTAAAACAACAAAAAAAGGATTTAAGAGGGAAGAGGTGATACTAATTGTGCGGAGTCATTTCGATAAACACTTGTGTGGTGATTTAATCTGAAATTCTAATTCTTGTTTAATAGTATTTAGAACACCGTGAAAATCTGTAAAAATCAATATAATTTTTTATTGCACGATTTCGAGACGCACATCAGTAAGAGCGACGCGAGACTAACCTTGCGGCTCAGCGGCAGTCCATATTGTTTGCCGGTGTCTTTAAGGCACTCAGTGAGCTTGGCGTGCCATGTAATCTGCAAATGACAACCAGCATTGTACTTAAATACGCACTGTGTGCCTCTTGACAGTTCTTTCTCAGTCTTTTTCCACGAGTGGCGCCGTCATCTACAAGTTTGCAAGGGTGAGCAGCTTACCTGGCAATCAGCAAGGAACGTCGCGCCCAGCCGGTTTTCCTCTGTTGCCACAGTGCCACTGCCGCCTCCGTGGCAGCCACTGTTGAACACGCAGTCTTCCTCACCTCATAAAGAAAATGGTGAAAAGTAAGCTACTTAACGAGATCCGTAGGCTATTGCAACGTTGAGCCAGGAGTCCTTCTCCATGTGAAGACCTCTTTACATTATTTGGTGCTCGAACGAACAGGCTCACACCAGGGGTCATAAATTGTTGCTTCGAAAAACGAGTAGTTGAGCACATACTAGCATTGTATAAAAAAAGTTGTAAAAAATTTAACGAGACAATAGCAAGTAGTTTGTACCGAAGGCCGAGATAACGCAAAATTTACGAAGTCCCATAAATTATACATACCACTCTGGTACAGCTCATCTCCCAAGAGGTTCAGAATCGAGCTTTCTGCTCCCAGTGTTTTCGTAATAACTCGCTGCAAAAGACAAAAGAAAAAAATCAAACACGTCGTAGGCATCTTGGAGAACTTCAAGCATGCGCATTGCATAACTTCAGGGCCATTTTGCAAAAATCAGAATAAGCTCGTATAGTTTTTGCAATGTTACGCAAAGCGACTAACCAATAAAAACAGCTCATCGATGCCGCTAAAATTTCCGACGGAAGGTGAGCACCAGGAAGTGAAAATGATCAGCGATTTAATGTAGTTGGCCAGCGGCGAAGTATGTGCGCCATACATAAAGCTAGTGAAGCTGCTTTCATACGCGTAGTTAGATTGGAAAAACATTATCTACGTTTTGTGGATTGCGGGTTTGTATACCTTGCTAGGGGTCTTCATTCGATACAAGCTCCCTCCGCTTGGGCTCTGGTTAAGACCTCGAGTTGAGTTTCCAGCTCGTAGCTGCGCGAGGTCTCCCACAGATCCGGTTGCGCGAGCCTCTAGAGCTTTTCAAGGGGTGTATATACCGGGCAGTCCTGGAACATGTGATCTAAGGTGGCTCTGCCGCCACATTGTTTGCACTCCAGGCTGAACCTGCCCGGATATACGTGGCTATGTACTACTGTGTTAGGAAGGGCTTTACTTGGGTGTTACCTCCATACTATACCTCTTGTTCATTAGTGACGTCTTCGTGATAGAGGGGGGCTAAGTTAACCTTTTTAGTGTACAGAGCTCGGTTATACCACGATAGGTGTCTAAGGCTTCTTTGAGCCGGCGTTCAAGTCGATGCCCTTAGATTGGCGGATGGATCCTCGAGCTATAATGTGAGCGGCCTCTTTACCAGGATTTGCCCGACAAAAGTCGTTGCGCCGACGTCAACCATAAGGCGGTGTTTCTTCTGTTTTTATACCACCTGAGAGCGAGCGCCACATTTGAGGGATACAAATGTGTGACTTACCACTCTCTGTCTAGTGGTGTCTGTGTGACATGCCACTCTCTGATTGGCTACAGCTGTGTTACGACGAAATGCAATGCACAGCTCGAGAGAGTTCCAGTTATACAGATGGAGCTTTCGGCTACGGCGATGACGTAGATACATAATGCAACGACCAGTGAAGCTGATCTTTTCGCGCCGCCGCGGAGTAGCAGCTTTATTTAATGCTTTTGTTGAACGTCATAGTTGCATTAAAACAGCTACTCATTGACAGCTCTAGTGCTAGCCCACTGAAACGACGGAGCAAACAAAAAAATTAAGGAGGTTTATCATGATAACACCCAGTCATAGGGGCGGAAGCTCTAATAATCTTGGGCTTATGGTTTGTAGAATTTCATTAACATTACAAAATGAATAAGGTTATGAGGGACATTTTGGTGACGGATTTCGGAAATTTCGGCCACTTGGGATTCTTTCCCGTCCACTGATGACGGGCGCTTAGCATCCCACCTTCATCAAAAAGAGGCCGCGGCCGGGTTTGTTACCGGGTCCTGCGAATAGCATCATAGAGATTGACAATGCAGGGCCAGATTAGATCGCGCCTTCCTCCTCAAAGAGCTTAATTGCTCAGTCAGGTTCAGATTTAAACATTTGCCTGTCTACCTGTGGTAGTTTCGGCCACAAGCCAGTGGAACGCAATAAACCACATTCTTTTTCAAGTGCTGCAGGTTTATTTTGTGAGACTGTGCACTGAAGAAGATTTCTTGTATTCACTATTGTCCTAGCGGCGACTAAAAGCCCCCCTACCTTGTTCTTAGCTGTGAAGACAACGGCAAAATTATACTTAGCTGCATATTCCTTGAGTCGGTACAAAATATCTCAAAGTGAGCTATGGCCGGAAGCCACCTATTTGCGCCGCGCCATCACATCAGCATGTGACAGTTTATTCCTTTCCCTAGGGCGAATCAAAGCCCGCTCCAATGGGCAGGCGAAATGGGAAATTGAAAATCCAGCTGTCATTAGCTTGAAAACCTGCTCCTAGAATATATCCACAACAGGGTGATGGCATGGCTTACGGAAAGTGAACGGGATTCACGCGATTTCCAACCCCTTCTTCGCCAACGTTGAGTGGTCCGACTTATAGCTGAGAAGTGGCTTCCTCGATCTGGGGCAGTAGCCCCAGCACACATGGCTGTCCCCAAAAAAACAAGTCCAAATCAAGTAACTGCAAGCGGTTCTATATATACTTAGGGCATTCGGACGTAAAACAGGTTTTGACCACATGCCTTAAAGATCCCTAATACAACTTGCGCCAACTTCTCAGAGTCATCTTGTCTATGAAAATTAAATAGTCGTCAACGTAATGAAATGCTACTGATTTAATTCGGTAAATGGGGTTTAACGTCCCAAACCGACTCAGGCTACGAGAGACGTCTTAGTGGGCGGCTTGGGAAATTTGGATCACCTGGCATTTTTTAAACGTGCGCTGATATTTCGCCTCCATCGGAAAGCGGCGTTTGGGTACAGTAGTCAAGGAATGTGGGAGAGGCCTTCGCCCTGCAGTAGGTATAGACAGGCTGATGATTATGATGATGATGTTAAGTGCCCTACAACTTCCTCAACGCGGCGGAGAAAAAAATGCTACTATGCGTAGGGTCGCCCAACGGAGCTGTTTGGCAGAGCTACAATCCGTTATTCGCTTTAGGCAGAAAAATGGCCTAGCACAGCTGTATACCGCTGCAGCACTGGCATATTCAGAGTCTTGGCTTCTGTGCTGCCTCTAGAACGGTGCAGCCTCATTACCGAGACCGCAGGGTCTGTAACGGGTAGCGCGGCATTTCTACAGCTCGTTGACACAGACAGAACATTGTTCGGCCTCACAAACGTTTCCACATAAACTGGTGCAGCCCCCATTCCATTATCACTTCGGGCAAAGCATAAAAGAAAAGGAAAGCCACGGAATAGCGACTAACCAGTACTATCATGATATTCATTGTCTTGAATCAATACCTTTTCATTTTTGCAATGCCAGATGCAGCCTCTCTAGGTGCCACGCTTCACTTTGTCCCGAAATGATGTTACCCGGCCTATTGAGCAAGGTTTTTCTTTAGTCACCCAGCTACAATGAACAAGCTTTCATACTGGCCCACTGGCACCCGTAAGAAATGGGACAACGAATACCAGCCACATATATGCCGTAACATTATTCGATCCCCAGTACGTTCTTAAAGCAACTAAAACGAAGAGAAAAAAGGCACTCCGTAGCTCACGTTAGGCTCTACACAGGTGCTCACCAACCCAAAACAGATATACGCGCCCAAAGAGGTGGTGGCACGTTTCTCTTACCTGAAGATGATCAAGGACTTCAAAACCCGTGCTGGGCTGCAATCCTTTCCTCGTGCCCTGAGAAGGAGGTAGTGGCGGTGGTGGCGATGTCATTGTTTCCGTTGTCGTCTTGCCCAAAGAGACGCGCAGAATAAACCGGCTGTGGTCGCTGCTATAGGGTCACAAAAGGCAGGGGAAGCGAGCCGTTCCAGCCCAGACGTCCTCTTTCCCCCGACAGAACCCTTTCCTGCAAGGTCACTGCCCAAGGGTAGCAGACCAGAAAGGGAGCGAACGACCACTCAAATAGCTGCCGGAAGAGCAGCAGTGACTATAGTATACATACGCAAAAAGAAAGAGTGGCATGGACATGTAGGACAATGTCTCGCCCAAGCACACCTCAGAGGGTGATCGAAAAGAAAAAAAGAAACTAAAAAGAAAAAAGGCACCTGGCTATTAAGGGACAAAAAATAATGCCGAGAACAGGTGAGCGAGTGCGACAAATTAGTGATCAAAAAGCAAAATCTGGGCGAGGGGAAACCAAGGGAGGAGTGGCTCGAGCACGGCGATTTCGATGCCCCAGACGGGTCGGCTGGTTGCATAAGCGGGTGGCCGCTTCGAGCTCCGCGAGTCAGCCAAATGGTACTCTTTACTTAGGATAATGAGAGCAATTCGAGGGAATAAATGCTAAGGGAGGGGAGGAAGGTCCCTCGACAGTTCGCCTAGCCAATAATGCATCTGTGGATTTTTCGGCTTCTGCATACATATCGATGTCAAGATTGCACACCACTCCTTTGCTTGCCCAGAGCGCAATTCTTGTTTTTGTTTCCCTTTTTAGCTGCGTTTTGCGCCCTCAGCAGCACCAAGGCGGCGACGATCGCCGCGAGTTAAGACCGCCCTGTCTGTTTCGACACGAAAACACTTGACGCACTTGCCGCCACCATTTTCCCCCTGAGATTAGATTGAAGCCACACCCTTTGAATTGCGAGAAAATGGGAGGTCGTCAGAGAAAAAAAAACTAAAAGAGGAGAAAAGTGGCAAAAGGGTTCAGTATATGACGTCAACAGAAAAAAAAAAGAGAAAGGGGGCCACCTTTGCGTGTTCCTTCCCCCTCATTACACTGCCTTGCACACTTTTGACAGGTCACGACCACGTCGACGGTGAACGTAGCGGAGAGGTCTGACGTAGATTCCTGCGAAGACGCGTTAGGAACATCGTCCCTGCCCTTTTTACCGGCAGTGTCCGCTGCCGACACCGATTACTGCGGCATGAGCCTTGTTATCTGGGTCGGTGGTTGTGTAGCATGCGCGCATAAATATGAACGAGAGTCCTCCCTTTGCTCCCCCGAGGTTATTTCAGTTACTTGCCCGGTTTTTCTTCACTGTTTCTTTGCCTACTGGGGCGTTCAGTTTATTCGCAATTTGGTTACTTTTTTTATTATTATTATTCCAGGTGAATATATGAACGAGGGCCGGAAATCGGAAGTAAACAGCGCTGCGCTTTTCGCTTGACCTGACAGTAAGCGGTAGTTACATGGCAGCACATGCATGAAGCGTCGGTTGCGTGGCGTCAACGGAATCTTAATCATCAAAAGGCCGCAAATATGTGAAAGGCCGCACTGGCTCTCCCTGTATGAAAGAGATACGCGGAGGTCGCCCTATTTGAATTCATTAGTGAATAGGTGCGCAGCTCAAGTAGAGTTACGAAATAGAATAGACAAACAATGAAAGTTTTGGAAAAGACGTTTTTCGTGCTTTCCCAGGGAAAAGAACACAAAATAATCGCCTAAAATTTTTTCCGATGCTTTTTCAAGGTTTCTTTGCTTACATTTCCGCATATTTTTTTTTTTCTACGTCATCGACTCATTTTGCAAACATAATCTGCAATTTTCTCACTCCTTGCGTTGTCAGATCTCAGTTAAGGGGTGCACCAGCTTCAAATTATTGCCCTCCCTTTATTATCTAGCCTCAGCGGGGAGCGGTTGTCGTGGTGATTGGCGTATGCGCCGACGCGCTTTATGCATCGTGGATGCAGAAGAGCAAGAGGATAGCGCTATGGTTTAATGAAGTGGAAGGAGCAGCGAAGGAGTTAGTTTTCCAAGAATTCAGCAGATGAGATTGAAAGTGCACCGATGCATCGGTAAGCATGGAGTCCGTGACTATATCACGAAAGCAATCGAATTAAATTAAGGTCGCAAAAGAACGCTGAATATGAACTTGAGCGCAGACGGGGAAAAAAAGGCATGTAGGTGATGCGCAGAACCTGGCAGAGGTCTGCGAAACACCAACACTGGGCTGCCCTTCGTATCTGCTATTCCGCTAATGCCAATCGGCTGTCAATGTTTAACTAAGACAACAAGCTTAGTTTTACCAATGTTTCTCAAACGTTCATGTTTGAGGAAGTAAGTTGAAAGCTGGACCCCATGAATGTGCCAAGTTTCTAGTAACGGCACACACTTGCAACTTGAAGTCAGTGCTTGAGTTGAACAAAGAAGGCTGAACACGCTACCGCGCGACAAACATGACCTAAAACAGCAGAGGCTTCAGCACACGTAAGCTTTTCTCCGAATACAAGACTGTTTGGTAGCGTGATTTGTTACTGTGTACGCTCGAACGGAAAACCCAAAGTAAAGCAATGCTTATTGGCGCTGAGGTAAGAAGAAATGTACACGCGAAACCAGGCAGAACTTAAATTCGTAAGACTTAATTATGGTTGCGCAGTCCTGAGATGACAGAATCAACACAACAGAGGGTTAACAGAACGTGTCTAAACTCTGAGAACGGCTGACCCACCAACGCCGTCTCCAGTCGCTTGTCTGTAGGAGAAATGGCCGCTGACGCAACGAAGCATATAAGTACTGCAGCGTTGAGCGCGGGTTATTAACGGGAAATTAAGAAAATTCGACTCAGGGAAGCAAATCCCAAACATTTCGAATTGTTTATTTGCACAGTCATCAAGTCAAACAAATGAGTTGGAAATTTACAGAGGCGAAGAACCGCAGCCAATGCCAAAAAAAAAAAAAAAAAAAAAAAAAGACAAGAGTGTTGTGTATTTTGTAGATCTTATGACACAGCCGCAAGCAGAAACTGACGCTGCTTTGGCTCGAGCGATCTACTCAGTCAGCGTGCCTTTCTGAGGTTGAAAATGAACATTGAGCACCTGAGTAGACATTCGCTCAACTTGGATACCTTGAATAGTGCTTCGTGTCTGACACTTTTGACAGAAGGATCTACAATTATTCTTGGTAAGGCAATCATGAGTTTTATTGTGGCTACCGAAAAACTGTTGCTTTACTCATCGCTCCAAATAGACAATAACTGTCGCATAGCGAAGTATATTACTGACGATATATGCATAATGATCGAATCGGCGGGAATCGGAAAATTAGCAGCACTAGATAGGTCAAGGTTGAGAGTTTTCCACTCCTGCAAGATTGCAAACGCTGGAGATTCGCGACAAGCCACGTACATAGCTTAGGAGTAGACCAGTTCGTTTGTACCGAAAAGGCTCTACAGGGAGTGGATCCAAAATTGTAGCACGTAAAGCAATACCAAAAGACTAAGAAGAAATTAAAATCAGGGACTGCCACACTTCAGAGCGCAATAATGTGCTTCGAGCAAGAAAGGGGGGGGGGGGGGGGGGGGGCATGATTTTCTTACTCGCTTACTTCTCAGTGTACCCTTATACAGATTTTATTATAAAGTGACCTCAAAACATGCAAGCCCGATGTAAAACCTGTTTTGAATCCCGTTCGAAGCTGTCTGAAGCTCATTACACCAATTTCGCCAGATACCTCTTCACCACAGCAGGACAACGCTCTAGCTGTTAGATGCTTCATAAGCCTTCCCATTAGTAGCGAACTAACAACAAACCTAGCAACCTCTGAGCTGAGAAGCGACAGTGCCTTCGAGCGAAAAGAAGAAAAGAACTATCAGCAAGTGCGAAACGCGGTTTTCGACAAGTCCATATTGCTGCTAAATTGCTCAATGCTAAGTACAGGTTAACATCTGGATGATCCTCAGATTGTAAAAAATCAAAGTGAGTATCTCAGCAAGGCGTGCACATTTTGATGGGAATCGGTAAACTGACTTGCAATGCTGCCTGGTAGAGCACGTTACACAGCGCTTTTGACCGAAACGGGCATCTAGAGCTCTGCGATTCATGTGGCATCAACTAGCCGTCCGCGCTTCCCGCATGCCGATTGTTACAGATATCACAACAATCTTCCAGCTGGAAACGAAAGTAGTCACGTTGCAGAAACGTCAGTACAAAGCTCGGCAGCAGATTCACATCGAGGCATGATCAAAAGTTTTTTATTCTTTGTCGAATCAAGCCGAGGACATAACTCGAAACTTCAAACGAAACTGCTGCGCGTAGTGCTCTTTGCAAACAGAGCGATAGCGAGTCCGACATAAGTCATTTATTGCTCAGCTTTCCTGTTGACTTTCGCTGTCAATCGAAGAAAAAGTTCGAAGAAAACCATGAAGACCTTGGTTATGCGCAAGTACCACTATTGCCCTTACGCGTCGCCAATGAGACGGTGACATTACCTCCGAGATCATGTTCTCTTGTTGAAGTGAAATGCGACGTGGCGCATACAGGCGATGGCGTCGCCGAACGGGCAGTTACCCTGGTACTCAGCCGAGGTGTTTCTATAGCTCGAGGGCTGGTCAACTTGACCAATGGGCATACCGAACTGCTGCTGACAAACTTCAGCGACGAGCGTCAGCAAATTCCGAAAGGCACAACTGTGGCCTTTTTCGACAGCCTCCCAAATGCGCAGCACTGTTGCTTACTGCAACAGAGAGGATCAGTGTGCAAGACACCCGTAACCATCGTTGATGTGAGCCCAAATCTGTCTTCTTCAGAGCGGGACCGCCTTTTGGATCTCATAGATCAATTTCGAGACTGTTTTGCTTCAGAATCGCGGATCGGCCAAACGCCTTTGACAAAACATCGAATTATCACGGATGACTCGATTCGCCCGATTCGACAAAATCCTTACCGTGTGGCTCCGAAAGAACGTGAAGCCATTCAGCGCCAGGTGGCCGAAATGCTTAGAGACGACGTTATCCAGCCGTCACAGAGTCCCTGGGCTTCACCCGTGGTACTTGTTAAAAAGAAAGACGGCAGCTTACGATTTTGCATAGACTATCGCAAGCTCAACCAAGTGACCAAAAAAGACGTGTACCCTCTCCCTCGCATCGACGACTCCTTGGATCGCCTACGAAATGCACGTTACTTCTCGTCGATGGACTTGAAAAGTGGATATTGGCAAATCGAAGTGGATGAGAGGGATCGGGAGAAGACAGCATTCATCACTCCCGACGGATTGTATGAGTTTAAAGTCCTTCCGTTCGGTTTATGCTCGGCGCCAGCAACATTTCAGAGACTGATGGACACTGTGCTTTCGGGACTTAAGTGGCAAACATGCTTGGTGTATCTTGACGACGTGATAGTGTTTTCGGCTACATTTGAAGAGCATCTACTCCGTTTGCTAGCTGTGTTTCAGGCCATACAATCTGCGGGCCTCACATTAAAACCCGAGAAGTGCCACTTCGGTTACGAGGAGCTGCAGTTCTTAGGCCACGTCGTCAGCCAAGAAGGTGTTCGGCCGGATCCTGAAAAGCTCTCCGTAGTCGCCAAGTTCCCAACACCTACGGACAAAAAGACATTGCGGCGCTTCTTGGGTCTTTGCGCCTATTACCGTCGGTTTATTGCTGGCTTCTCACGAATAGCCTGGCCATTAACTTCACTGACTCGTGACAACGCTGTCTTTCGCTGGGGTGAAGAACAGCAACAAGCTTTCAATGAGCTGAGGAGGCGTCTACAGACACCACCTGTCCTGGCGCACTTTGATGACGACGCCCCTACACTGCTTCATACGGATGCCAGCAACGTGGGCTTAGGTGCTGTGTTAGTGCAGCGCCAGGATGGTGTGGAAAAGGTAATTGCTTACGCCAGCAGGACCCTATCTAAAGCAGAAGCGAACTACTCGGCAACCGAAAAAGAATGTCTTGCAGTGGTATGGGCGGTTATGAAATTCCGCCCTTATTTGTACGCTCGCCCCTTTCAAGTCGTCAGCGACCATCACTCTCTCTGTTGGCTGACGAACTTAAAGGACCCTTCAGGGAGACTCGCGCGTTGGAGCCTTCGATTGCAAGAATTTGACATGGCAGTTATTTACAAATCTGGAAAGAAGCACACGGATGCAGATTGCCTTTCGCGAGCGCCGGTCGAACCTTCCACTATGACCGATGAAGACACTGCGTTTTTAGGTGTCATAGATGACGCAACGCTTTCCCAACAGCAGCGAGAGGATCAGGAATTGCTCCCTCTTATTGATTTCTTGGAGAAGCGAACTACGGTTGTGCCGAAGATTTTCGCCCGAGTAATCTCTTCATTTTTTATTCGCAACAACGTCCTTTACAAGAAGAACTTCCGTCCTGGGGGAAACAGTCTTCTGCTCGTCGTCCCATCGGTTCTCCGCACTGAAGTTTTGCAAGCGTGCCACGACGAGCCAACCGCCGGTCACCTAGGCTACACCCGCACGTTGGCTAGAGTACAGCACGGATACTACTGGCCAAAACTGCCGGCGACAGTGAAACGCTATGTACGTACGTGCATTGACTGCCAGCGCCGTAAATCACCCCCTGTAAAACCAGCTGGCCTACTCCACCCTCTTCAAGTGCCAGCGACACCTTTTAAGCAAATCGGCATGGACCTCCTGGGACCATTTCCGACGTCTACAGCCGGGAATAAATGGATAATTGTCGCCACTGATTATCTGACCCGCTACGCGGAGACCAAGGCTCTGCCAAGGGGTACCGCCGCCGAAGCAGCTAGGTTCTTCGTTGAGAACATTGTCCTGAGGCATGGCGCTCCGGCACTTATTATAACTGACCGAGGAACTACATTTACGGCCGAACTTTTGGAAATCGTTCTTCGCCTCAGTGGTACCAGTCACCGTAAAACTACTGCCTATCACCCTCAAACCAATGGGTTGACGGAACGCCTCAATAAGACCCTCGCAGACATGCTTTGCATGTACGTCGACGTAAACCACAAGAATTGGGACGAAATACTTCCCTACGTTACGTTCGCCTACAATACGGCCCGCCAAGACACCACTCGCATGACACCATTCAGCCTCCTTCACGGGCGACCAGTAACAACTATGCTGGATGCAATGTTGCTCCCGAATGCCGACACCGATGATCTCGACCAGGACGCCGAGGAATTCGCTCAGCGTGCAGAGGAAGCTCGCCAACTAGCTCGTGTGCGGATTCAAAATCAGCAGGAGCACGATGCACAACGCTACAATCAGAGACACCGGCATGTAATGTACGAACCTGGCGACAAAGTGTGGGTCTGGACACCTATTCGCCGCCGTGGACTCTCCGAAAAACTATTGCGACGATACTTTGGACCCTATGTTGTTCAGCGACGTTTAACCGACGTCACTTATGAGGTGATGCCAGACGGGGTGTCGACATCAAAGCGACGCCAGCACCAAGCTGACGTCGTCCACGTCGTGCGTATGAAGCCATACCACTCAGTCTGACCTTAACCTCCTACTTCCTTTTGTTCTCATCGGGACGATGCTTCCTAAGGAGGGGGGCAAATGCCGCATAGAAGACGACGCAAAAGATGACGACAAGCGCGAGCCTGGAAGTGAAAGAAGCTTGAACACAAGACTTGTTCTGGTCGACCATTCAAACCATCTATCGCTAGGTTCTCCTTGGTCTTCTACCGAG
This sequence comes from Amblyomma maculatum, assembly GCF_055883805.1. NCBI lineage: Eukaryota > Metazoa > Arthropoda > Arachnida > Ixodida > Ixodidae > Amblyomma > Amblyomma maculatum. The sequence goes on along the minus strand of NC_139347.1, from coordinate 73,541,693 downwards.
ACGTGACACTTCATATGTGTGTATTCCCTGCAACCCTGAGCATGGTTAGTAATGCTTAGCTATTAAACAATTGTATCTGCTCTGTTATTGCCATATTGTTCTTTTCAGGACCCCATTTTTCTGGTAAAGCAACAAAGGAAGCGGTCACTTTCTAAGCCATATAATAGTTACAGAAATTTTGGATCCCTCAACGTGGCCATAAAACTCAGCACGAAGACGCTTGAGCCCACCGACGCTGATCTAAGCATAGCCAAAACAGAAAATTCGAACCCTGCGACCTTCAACATTGCAAACAGGCGCATTTACTACGTACAGAAGAAAAGGGGTGAGGCATCACTGAGGCAAAGTTCGCCTAGCTGACAGAGCAATTAAACAGGATACTTTAGCCTGCAGCGTTACCTAGAAAGGCGATAGCTGCGTACAGTTGGTAAATCCAGAGCGAATTCTCGCCTGCTTGGAACATGCACAGCGTTTACATTTCTCTCTGTGTCGAGGTCAAAGGGCGTAACGTAGGCACCGAAAGGCGTTCCGCACCATCGCTGACACGTAATTTGTGTCGATCTACCCCATTTTCTTATTACACTCGCTTCACTCTGTATAGCACGGGATCCAGCCCGACCGCACGAATGTCCACGTGCTGCCCATAGTCGCACCAGGCACTATAGAGTCCGTAATGCGCCGAATGAAACGTGACGAGCCTCCGGAAAACGTACGCGTGGCGAGGGAGTGGTCATTAAGTGCGAATTTCGGCACGGGACGACGATGCGCGCTCGATCAGACCGTGCGCGAAATTGAAAACTGCGCAGCTCTTGTATGTGGTGCGTTCACAGGAGCCGCGCTGTACGAGAGATAGAACATAGTGGTCCATTAAGCGAATGAACACACAAGGCGGAGATGGGGGCGTGTTTGTTACCCGTGGCTGTTATACAACATCGCGAATGAAGACAAGCCGACTACAGCCCAGCCCCTCCCCTCCCCCCCTCCTCCCAACACTGATCGGGTCGGCCGGGGCATCCCTCCTTCCAGTCACGTCTGCTGCCACTGGGTCATAACTCCACGTTTGCCTCGAAGCCGTATCATGTCTGCCAGCGGAGGCCGCGACCCAGTACGCCCTTTCCATTTATGTCAGGATGATTTTTCGGAAATTTATTCCAGAGCCCTCCAATACAGTACCGCTTTCACTCATTCTTCTTTCATTCCCAACTTCACCCCTTCCCATATGGAGCTGTTGAGATGTCCACAGACACGTCGTCCAATTACTGCAACATACCATTCGTTTCGATTTTTTTTTTACCTGCGCAATTAAAAATCAGTGTCTCTCCAGCAATCGCTAGTATATTCTTATGTGGTAGTGACAATGCCTAAGGCAACAAGTGAATAGAATAGTGTTGCACTGAAAGGAACTCTTCATTGGGCTGACTTGTGCTAGAAAACGAATTAAGCAACTCGACGGCGCCGACAGCCGCAAGCAAGTTCCTTTGTCGTCTAACTACGAATGTTCGTTGCACTGGTCAGCACTTATTTAATGTCGGCGAAGAAACACCTAGAGGAAGTCGTCGAATGTAACTACACCAAACTTCAACAATGCGAAAGCTGCCTCTAGTGGCTACAATACCTCGAAATGCATCTGGGCGCATCTTGTGCGATAAAAACAATGATAAAGCCACGCCCGCGGCTTTGAGCGTGCAGAAAGTGCACAAAATTTTCCACTATTTCCTAGATTTTTCTGTGCGTTACAAACATAGAGACAAAACTGCATACCGGCGGCTCCTTGCAGCAGCAAATAAAGATAATAGCTTGCGGCAATATACCTTGTGTTTCCGCGAACAAATTCAAAAATTGCTAGAATTGATGAGTTTGAATTCAAAAAGGAATGTCTGCAGGAACACATAATCGTTGTTTGTTTTGTAGGGTCTAACATCCCAAAGCGACTCAGGCTATGAGAGACAGGACTACAAAACTTTCGACCACCTAGGGTTCTTTAACGTGCACTGACATCGCACAGTACACGGACCCACTCCATTTTGCTTCCATCGAAACGCAGCCGCCGTTGCGGCTGGGATCGAACTCGGGTGCTCCGGCACAGTAGTTGGGCATCTTAACCACTGCAGCACCGCGGCGAGGCAGGAATACGCTCTTAAATGCGGTGTCAAAATTTGCTAGAAAGCTATTCTTATTATGCAAGTAACCAACTAAAGCTCACTAAATATCTTTTTTAATTATCGCAGGCGGATTGTTAGTGCCAATGGGAATTTGAAGCCCTGTGCAAGACCATGAACAAAAACTCATTTTCTAAAGCCCACCAACACAAGGAAATACGACGCCTTGTTTTCGTACGAAACCGAAACTTAGCGTAAGAGACACGCAGGATGCTTTGCATAAGCATCGAGGCACCCTACATGTTGTGCACAGCAGCGCAGTATGTAGTCTCCCTAGGAAGCTTGGTAAACACGCGACGTCTGCTGAAGTGTGCGGTAACTGGCGACAAATTAGAACTGTCTGCTCTACAGGCTCTACTACGACGTTTCATGAACTTTCTTCCTCTCGATTGCTGTCAAAAACAACGACCGCGTACTTGGCAATGATTGGTGTTTATGTGCACCAAGCTGCGAGGCAAATGAATGGGCGCAGTTAAAACTTAGTTGCAGTTAGAACTAACCGCCGTAACCACTGGGCATTGTGATGTCTTTACCGAACGTCGCATCTGTACCGATCCTCAGATCTTCGTACGCGTCCCTTGCGCTCCGTTTTCGTTTCGTACGAAAACAAAAAGTGTCGGAATTTATCGCGCTGATGGGCTTTAAAAAAAAAATTCTTTCTTCCTTTTAAAAACTCTGAAATGGCGCCTTGACCCACGACGTCAGCTCTGCTTAGGAGAAGTGATTGTCGAGAATTGTTTAAATAATATTTTGTAGTTTAGTTTTAATAATGCTGAGAACAATTCTTTTAATTTTTTTATAACATACGGTAATAAAGTTCCTTTGAGATGCACGGCTTCCTGCACTGCTTATGTTTCTTTATAGCCCGCCGCGGAAAGGCCTGGTTATAAAGCGACTCAACAATTGTTTGAAATGTTTCATACGCGTAAGGCGGATCATGTGCTGATAGGACGCACTTAATCAGCATTCATAACTAGACTCCTGAAATTGGCCAAGCTTACTTCGTCAGTCCACCGATAAGGTTTTTCTTTATGTTTCTTATCATTGTATTTCCTGTGGTGTGGGGTCAGGCAGAATATGGACATGTGATTACTGAGGCCAACCGTCATAACACCGGAAATTGCGCTAAAACCATTTGCACAGAAATAGGTCAATGAGCGCTTCTGAGGAATCGGTCACCTTGGTTTTCGATTCAGTCTCGTTTTCAAACGTATCACTGAGCAACAGGTCAAGGAGGTGTTTAGTAGCAGGTTGTTAGGAGATTAGATTTATGCTTACGTCACGTACTGTAACTGCGTCCACTTATAAATGGTTGCAAAGTCCCATATTTTTCCAAGATAATTAAGAAATGTTTGCTCACAGCCTAAAGGGGGTCTATAGACGACTATCGCAATAATGTTATTACAGGACACAGTTAGTACCTCAACATCCTCATTGTTTTCACAAAATTTGGGCAATCTCTAGTAAGCATTGCCATTTTTCAGTCAGTCAGTCCGCCTCCTTTCCTGTCACCCCTTGTCCGTGAACCACTAGAGTAAATTTCAAGATAAAAACATATCATTCACCTTTGGGCGACGTTTCCAAGAATACTATGGCATCACATTTTAACGTAGTTCGTTCAGCAATGTGCATAAACTTCGGATGTTTAAATTAAAAATTGAGAAATCGTTCTTATCGAATTTCCTTAAACCTAACATTTGGGAATTGAAAGAAGCAATGTGAGTATAAGCCATAGTGATATTGGACAAAACCATCAGGTGTAGACCTTGAAATGATGCTCGAAAATTTTTCTAATCTTCACCAGAACCAAGGGAAATCACACGGGCGCCTTCCCTTTTGCGAGAGAAAATTTTCCCGTTTCGTGCCCACAAACTCATAGTCAAGTTCTTTTGCCTCTGTGCGGACAAGCCAGAGCAGCCGCTTATTGTACATAGTCAGATTTTTCTCAAATCGGAGGTCATGCCCATTTCTAAGTTCCTTAGCTTAATACAGTCATTGATCATTTGGTCTTGCGACTCACGAAATGTATTAAAACTGTAGGGTCATATTTTTATTTTTTTTTTAAGGAAGCCTGTAAATACCACAAGGTCAGTCTTTCTGAGAGGATCAATAACAAGCGACTGGGTTGATTCGTTCACTTTTGACAGCAAGTTTTCACCATCCTCTTGCAGTTCAAGGGTTTGACGTCTCTCGCATTGCTCAATCTCATTCACTTGCATTTTAAGGTTGACAATTGCATTTCTCTGGTCGGCTGCTCAAGGCCGTCAGTTCGTTTTTTGAGGATCTCAATATCAGAGTGCTGTTCTTTTCTGGTTCCCCTTCTCTCCCCCCCCCCCCCCCCCCCCCCCTCTTCCTCCGTGGCGGCGACCGCGCGTGTTCTCCGATTGCTGCGTGCACTCCTGCCACTGTTCGCCGCTGCGTATACCCCCCCCCCCCCCCCCTTTCTCCTGCGTGGAGGCGACGGTGTTCTCCGTTTTCCGAAACCGCCGCTGGTGGTGGTGAACTTTTTTGTTGCCCAAAAACAGGGGACCAGTCAAAGGACCTGTAGCGCTGGCTTAGAGGAGGTCGACGGGGATCCCTTAGGATGTCGCGGCCTCCACCACGTGCTGGATAAGCCAGCGTTGCTCGCTATCAGCAGATCACGGTGTGTGCACTCCATCTTACCTTATGTCTTGACTCGCGATCAGCGTCAGCGGCATCAGTCAGTCACTCTTATCTCTTCGCCGCGCAATGTTCCGATGGACCCACGCGCTGCCTCCCGCAACCTCCCGATAACCTAATTGCTCTCTTCATTTCTCCGGCCACAAAGTTTCCTTCATGACAGTCAAGGGCGGTTAGTGAGTTTTTCTTGAAGAAATACGTGTTAAAAATAAAAAGTGTGTGTTTGTACATACATGTCTTGTTCGAAATCTTCGCCTCGATCTATTGAAAAGCTGAAACAACTAATGAGCTACGCTCAAATTTCGCATTAGGAGCCAACGTAATGGTCGGCAAATCTTTGTTTCGGTCAGCAATCGTTCACTTTCGCCTTCCTTTTACTGTTCTTTCACTGGAAGGTAAACACGACCGACAGTAATACAAATTGTTATTTCCATATGTGAGAAAGAAATTGGCATCGGAAACTGCTGATCTTATTATCATTTTTTGTCAGTATCTGGTTGAATCGCAGCAAAGAAACCCGATTTCGTTACAATATTCTATGACATTGACCCAAGCGGCTGTGGGACGCTGCACACTCACACAAAAAAAAAAAACTTGGAAATAAAATTAATTCGTCTTCTGGCTGCACAAGTGGTGAGTCCACACGAGATGCCATCTCGAAACAGCCTGTTCAGCTAAGACATCTAGCCATTTGAAACCACGATGTGCTTCAGACCTAGTGTCCTTGGGGATCTAAAGAAAATGGCAGCAACGGTCGCTCCAAATGCGGTGAAATAAAACAAAGCTCTTATTTGCATGCGTTTGTACCAGTACAGCCCTCACAAATAATATCAATGAACAAACATTTTTGAACCAGCTATTATCGAGATATCATCATCATCAGGAGCCTCACCACATCCTCTACATGGCAGAGACCCCTCCCATGTCTCTCCAGATAACCGGGTCCTGTACCAGTTGCTAGCTTTATGTATTTAGGGGAAACCCCCAAGGTGCAGAAAATTTTGATTGTGAAGTAATCATACCCGTTATGCGTGCACAGATTTCTTTTGTATCCACTTGGCAGCGTTCATGTAGACACTTAGGTGTAATTGCGCACTATTACAGGGAAACATATATGTGCACGTGACATGTGGAGCTGGTAAAGTCGAATGAAACGCCAATACCCTACGCAAAATGCTAACACGAGTGCTAAATATGGCGCATAATGCCCTATGTTTCTGTGTAAGCTCTGCACTGTAGACAAGCAAGTTGCACAACACAGGTGCAGTGGTAATGTACTTCACAGCCAGCAGATGAAGTCAGAAGTATTTACTCCGCAACGCTTCCTGGTGCACTTTACACAAGTGTGTTTCGGGGCTTGCTGCTGAGACAAAACTCCTATTCAAAATGTTGAGAAACATGTTCCGCTTGCACTGTGCCCTTCTGCTACTTGCGGCGAGATGTGATACATAAATGCTCTAAAAAATCCTGCGATTGCAGTGAGGTGTACACCAGGAAAATTATTTTTTCGTGCGTATAGTCGAAGATTGTGGTAGCCCTCGTTGTTTGAACTGCAGCCCCCTGGCCCATGCACTCTCGCCAACGAAGGCCCAAAAGGAGAGACCGCACATGAACCCCCAGAGCAGAAAGAAGGGCAAAATGTCCTCTAGAGAGATGTTGTCAACCGATGCGCTACCAGACTGGATGCAGCGTTGCCAGTGACCCTTGGTGTCTTCCACCCATTTGTTGAACAGACCGCTTTCGAACAGCCGCTGGAACCTGCAAAGAGCCCACGGCTGTCATCATTAAACGGATATGTACCATGAAATGAAAATGAAAAGAGACCATCCATGGATGAAGTATGTAGCTTGTAACCTGCATATGAGTGGCACACAGACGGATGAAGAAGTGCTTGGATTAGACCGGAAGCAGCAACTCCAATGTCAATGGTGATTATTCGAGGAGACAGGCACGTAACCAAGCAAGGGCCTGAGAGAACGTTTCCATCTGGGATTTTATTGTCGCTTAGCGCCTCACGCAATGCAGGGAGGGCAAAAATTACTTCCCGGATTTTTGTTAGATATTGCAAAGAGCAGCCCAGAAAAGTCGTTTGGGTGGATACGTTATGCGCTTAGTCAAGTACGAACTGGGAGAAATGTGATCGTAAGCTCACTAGTTAAGGAAAATTCATTTAGTTTTTATTCCCAGCAGACTCAACTTTCTATACAACAGGAGAGACATTTCAAAATCCTGTATTTAATGGCCCAATTCTAATGGCGAACCTTGATTCTAATTACATGCTTGTAGCAGCACTCTCCTGGATAAACAGTCGTGCGTAGAAATGAAAGGAGTAGGCTATGCGTCAAAAATTATGTATAGAAGACAATGCAAAAATAAAGCAGCACACTGCGCATGTGTTATCAGATTTACGTCCCCGATTTAACGAGCGGAACAAATGGTACATAATGAAAGATTCCTTCTCCATCATCTGTTATACACTATTTAATTTCGATTCCTGGCACAACCACCTAGTATGTTCCTAGCACTCTGTAAGAGCCAAACCTCAAAATCCACACAGGAGCTCCTCGAAGCCATATTGGGCCACGCCTACGTCTTTGGTGCTAGGTAGCGGGGGTGTATACAATGGCTACTGCACGGTGGTTGTGGAAGCTGTTTGTCACCTTAGTGCCTTGTGTGTGTTTTGCATGAGTGTGCCAACAAACCGCTCCTTCTGTGCTGCACGGTGGAAGCGGATGGAAGCACCACTACAAGACAACAAGACTGCGTAGAGCCACACCCCGCTTCGACTGGCCGAGCTCGCACTATCAATGAGTGCCACCGTTAACTGTGAAGTCCCCTCTGTTGTATCTCTCAGGAAACATATATTTCGTGTTATGTGTTATAACTGCGGTTGTAACTATAGTTAACCATGACCGCCGCATCTCAGGAAGACGACGAGGGAGATAGACAAATAGTAGAATGGAAAGACAGGGAGGTTAACTAGGTGATGCCCTGTAGGCTACCCTACACGTGGGGAGGGGAACAAAGGCAGAAAAGGGAAAGAAAGAGCGCCAAGGAGAGGAGTGTGTCACATGTCCAGAGATCTATAGTAAAAGGGGCTAGAGAGCGTACACAGGTCTAGAACTAAATCCGAGTCCTTTAAAAAATTAAGGAGCGCTTTCACTAATTTACATTCTGGTGAAGGTATCGTCCAAGGACCTAGAATCTTAGCTTCTATAATAGGGCGAGAGTCCAAGCGGCGGGGTGTAGCAGCCAGGGCGGCACGCTGATGCACGCTCAAACTGAAGGCAGTCACAGAGTATGTGCGTAATCGTTTCATCACGCCAGCACTGCTCACACAACGAGAAGAACAACAAAGTGCCGCTTCACTGCTCGAGCTCGTTTTGGCGCCTAGATTTCTCTTGTTTTGTGTTTCTCACGGTTTAGTTTACGGAGAATTATATTACTTGTTTAAGTACTGGATGAACCCTATTTCATTATAAATACCAGCCCACAACAAAGGAACCGCGCGGACAGCTACTTATGACGTGGAATGCGGATAAATTACAATGGAGAGGTGCTTTCCGTTCATCATTGCCCTAGTTATCGCGAAGTGCGGCCAGTTTCATGCAGTGTACTTTCTCTTGGCAGCAGAACTTATTGCTTAATAGTGCTGCAAGTTCATACAACATTAAGTAATTTGATCTTAAAAAATTACCATATCATGCGGACACCCACCAGTGGCTCAGTATATTCAAGCTCTCAATTACTGATTACGCGGATTCATGTGCAATCCCGGCCGCAGTGGCCGATTTGCTAGATGAGCGAAAAGCACAGGGTGCATGTAAGCAGCGCTATAACGCAGTAAACTAAATAATCCTAAGTAGTCGGAATCAATCAGGAGGCTGTTGCTTCAGGGGGCTCCTGATATGCATCTCCTCCTCGTATATTGAAGCAGCAGTCATCTAAGACGCTGAATACCCTAAGCCCGTCCTAAAGAGCTTATTCACGTGACGTCATTGCAGCTTTACTGGCAACCATGGCACGCACAACGCAACATCGGAGCGGAGGAAAGAAAGAGAGAGAGAAGGCCTACGGTGAATCATGACACCGCGTTGGTGAAATCCCAGCTCTGATTGGACGGCGTTGCAAATGGCGCCTCAAGTGTCTGACAAATGAACGGCGCATAGCAGGGAGGACGCCGGTAGACCGGCTCCGAGTTTCGAACCGCTCAACAGTATGGCGTCTCCACAATACAGGGTTGCCACAACAACCGCCTGCTAAATCTGATAGTGAATAGGGTCTATAGGCTCGTCATACTAAATATTTACTTGGTGTTAAAGTGTACAACAAGGTAGCAATAACAGTGAATAAGAAACCGCAGAGAAACGCAAGAGATACAAAAGACCAGGCATATTGTGTGTCGCGCCCAAACTTCATTACTTCATTACCTAATGATTTGGAAGCCTCTGAGGAAACCTTGGCGCCCCAGTTCTCCGTACACAATGCTTGCCTTGCCTACGCGTCGCAAATCATACTACAGATGTTGTCTTAAGATTATGTTTAAGTGCACTAGTATTCTAGTTCTCTTTGTATGCGTAAGGGAACTGTAAATTTCGATATGTAACAAAAGTTTGGTAATGGCATTCGACGAAACTCGAGCTTGCAATACTTATTGGGCATATTCCCAAATGGCGCCGTACATCAACCTCGCCTGAAATTTATTTTGTGCTGAAGATAAATACAAAAGTTCACTGTAAATTACGTCCTTAATTAGGTGTAACGCAGATCAGTTGCAGATCAGCGGAAACCATCGACCAAGTAGTCGTCTCGCCGTATACCCTGTGTTAGGCAGCACCCAGCGCTATAACTAGATCTGGGCTTTAAACCACTTGGAAATCTTTTCGCTTTCGTAGCCAAATATACTCAGAACCTGTATGTTTTTCACATTCGAAAACACAAGAATACATTTTGCTTATGCTGCCTGTCAGTAAAATGCTTCCGGAGGCCATATATCAGTAATATGTGCATCGTCCAGTGACTATTATTTATCTTCCCTGTTTCTTCTGCTCTCCTTACCACCATTTGTACCTCCATACCCTCTATGAGAAGACATCCACTAGCCGCGGCGCGAGTCAGTACACCTTGGCAACACATACAAGAGCGAATACATACACCTTCCTGCGCGTAGGCTTTACCTGGCTCTGTCACCTATTAAGCCTGCTATCTTTTTGTTCCTCCATCTTCTTTAGTTTGGAGAAGAGAAGCCTAGCCGAGCAACATAGTATTGGTCTTAGTAACTTTCGCGTCTTTTATTTCTACTCTTTTAGATCAAGAGCTCTATTACGCCAGGTTTCGCCAAAGTCATCGGTTGGGACAATTTCACCTTGAAGCCAAGGACTCCCAGTTTGATTTAAAGCTGGGCCCTTAACGTTGCGCTGGTCAATCACCCCAAAGACCTTGACCATTGAATTTCGAACTTTGACTTTGATTCGCATTGAGTTGACCAGTTAGCCCAACGACCTTGGCCTGTGATATGAAAGCTTAACAACGAGGGTAACCAAGCTAACAGCTCTCGCTCTATATCTAGTTATAGAAGAGCTACATCTCCATAAATTTCCATCCTGAACCCCCCGAAAGCATCTCTAATTCCTCAACAGATATTAACACTTGCCTGTCGTAGATTCCTGCGAAGATTTCTTCATCTAGGTGACGAGAAAGGGCATAGCCATTTGCAGACACCTCGAGCGGCTGCGAAGCCACAGCGAAATTGCGCACGTTATAGCGCTCGCAGTAGGCTGCCATATTGTAGTGCATGGCGCCCTGATCGATGATGATCACGGCCCGACCTTCGGCGACCTTGGCCAGATTCGAGTCCTTGAAAAGCTCGTGCATTGGGTGCATGGCCTTTCGGCGGCGGGATCGTGCCCAAACCTTTTTCACCGCTTCCGAGTTGGTATACTGCGGACAAAATGGACCAAACAAACGCATATGGTTAGAGCAAAAAAAGGACCTGAAATTTTTTTTTTTTTTTGGGGGGGGGGGGTGGGGGGGGCTGTTGATCGCGGTGCTGCCTCTACACTGCAAGAATGAAAGGCGTTCTTGTCAAAAAAAAAAACCCTTTTTTGGCAGGACCTTCTGATGTTTCCGCTGAGCCCAGGAACTCCAGGCCGACGCTACCCTCTGGGCTTGCCAGCATCTTGCAACAGTGCTGATAATTACTGCATGGCTTTGGATCACACTAATTGAATGAACACGTGATAAGCGACTTTGTCAGTCAGTCGCAGCATAGGCTTTTCATTTCCCCTTTCGCTTTGCTGTTCTTCTCATCTTTCCATTATCAGACCCCATATTACTTTTATGTGTACAGATATGACCAAATGTCTGATACGGGGACAGTGCATTGCGATCAATAAAGTCTGCCATAAAAAAGTATCAACTCGAACCTAATGGTCGAGTTCCTCTCGCCGATCCTGAACGGCTTGAATCCGCGAAGAAACAAGATGCTTAGGAGTCTATAGGGACCATGCCCTCTCGGTCCAACCGGAACTGAAGGTGTAAATATAAATTCTGCCTCTAAAAAAGAATTTGTACTCCACGGAGCATGAAAAGCAAGATGGAAAAGAAAATAACTAGCATTCCCCGATCACATATTGAGATCTGCCATTAGTTTAGTTGCCTCAGTTTGAGAATTATTTCGTGGCAAAAACAGAAATTCTAGCATGAAGAAGTATTTTTCTTTGCTAATTTACACCTTAGAATGGTGCATATCATTTTGGTTATTGTGCCTCCCACGCACTAGACAGCAGTTATATGACATTTTACATCTGCGAAACTTTCGTAGTGGGTCCCCGAAGCGATCACGGCTGTGAGGTGCGGTCTCTCCGCCACGTCTTCAATGCTGTCCACTTCCGGAATGTAGTTTCGCACAGCTTGTTCAGACTTCAGCAGGCTGGCGAACGAGTTGGCCAACACGACCACAGTCATCAGCCATACGGCGAGTAGTATCCGCTGGGACACGCGACCATAGTATCTTGGACTGCCTGAAAAAAAAAAAGAGTGGTTAGTCATGCATCCCTATCATACCCCAGGGGCGACGTCGGAGAACGATGTGTGTATTCAACTCACAAATATTCTCGTCTTCTTACCCATTACATGCGCTCTATCCAAAACACCTGAACCTCTAGAAGGAGTAATTGATCGACCTTCAAGTAACCAGCAGTTGCGTTTCAAATAATTGATCGCTTTTATGCTTGAGCCTTCAAAGTACAAACACTGCTCCACGGATGATTTATCAATACCCTTGCTTAATCACTTTAATGGTCGTGAAAAACATCCTTGCGCGAACTTAACCGTCTGGCACTGGAAATTGGGTATCGCTGGTTTGCGTGTCCAGGCTCTTAAACTCGGTCAAGGCATGTGCACGAGTGATATTGAAGTAGCGTTTGATCCCGTGCCACTTGCCGCTTATAGCGATGCCCGTATTAAATTTAGCTAATGCAGATTGCCCCCCCCCCCCCCCCTTTCCGTTTCGAACTCAACCGTTTAAATCTCGCAGCCTCTGACAAGTGACAGTTGATATGGCGGGGCACTCATTGGTCGCGGCGGTTTGTGTGACGTAGCAAAATCACATGGCACGGTTCAGTTGACAAATAGGCGCCAAATCGGGCAGCTCGAACTTTCTTTCCTAGGGGTGGTACGGGATATTGAACCAGTCGGGACCTCTGGCACACGCCACGGCTTCTTAAAAGCAGCCTTTAAATTTCTATCGGGTAGCTTTTCACATAAAGTGGTATAATGTCCTGGACGCTATGGTTGTGTTGGTGGTACGATGGAGTGTCTACTAGGCACCGGCGCCGCGTGCCGCCTTAGTGACCCCCGGAAGACTATGAAGAGGAAATAAGGCCAGCCAGGGGCACCAGCGCATATGGCGTCCTGATGGAGGTAAAGAAATAAGGCGGAGAGAGTAAATATATATAGAGAGAAATTTCGGTCACCACGCTCACACAAATCCCCCGGCAAGGAAGCGGCCACCCTAGTCACTGTGGTCGCTATTCAGACAGAAGAGGGTCGGCGAGCGTACGGCTTCGTCCACGAAATGTGAACAACTTCTGAGCGCCGACGCCGATCATAGACGGTATGCGATGGGAAAACGCGGTAGTTTACGGGGGATGTTTGTCATTGTCGGAGCACGGTGTAAGGACCGATCTAGTGGAGTAGAAATTTCTTAAGAGTAGGACTTCACCACCTGATGAAAAGGAGAGAATGGAGTGGGGCTGGTCATAGCGGTCTTTCCGTTCTTGCTGGACGGCTTCAGTGTTGCGGCGAACAATTTGTCGGAAATGGGCCATAAGTGCAGCAAACTGGTCGCCCAACAATGCCGATGGGAGGCAGGAGCAGAGAAGGTGGTGGTGTCAAGTAGTGTTGTTGGTTGACAGCTATAAACTAAGAAGAATGGGCTGTAGCCAGTAGCGCATTGAACAGCGGAATTAAAGGCATATTTAACAAAAGGCAAAACAGTGTCCCAGTTATTGTGGTCAGGACTGAGGCACATGAAGTCATGTCGGACAACATGCGGTAAAAGTGCTCTAGGAGGCCATTGGTCTGAGGACGATAGCTGGAATATGTCTTGTGGACGGTGCTGGCGGTGCGGAGGAACTCCACCAGGACATGGGAAAGCTTCCCACGGTTGCTATCCAGGATACGGGGAGCACCATGGCGCAAGACGATCGCCCTCAGGAAGACCTCGGCAACCTCAGAAGTGGCATCGGAGCGAAGAGGGGCTGTTTCAGCGTGCCACGTCAGATGCTTAATGGCGGTCACAACCCAATGATGACCGGCGGGAGTGAGAGGTAGGGGGCCGAATAAGCTAATGGCGACAGAATCGAAAGGCACGTATGGACAAGGAAGAGGTTGCAGGAGCCAGCAGGAACAGATGTTGACCGCTTACGATGCTGTCAAGACGCACAAGATAATATGTATTTGGTGACGCTGGTAGAAAGCCAGTCCAAAAGTAGGGGCTTTTTAGACAGTCGTACGTCTTATGGTGGCCTAAATGGCCGGCAGTGGCATTGTCGTGGTAAGCTTGCAACACTCGATGATGGAGAGAGCGAGGGACAACGGGAACCCACCGATGACCTGTCGGCTGGTAAACAGAGTGGCAGAGCGTTCCGTGTTTAATCTGGGAAACGCGGAGCTAACGATGCAAACGACCGTTGGGGACCGGTTATTCACCATGGAGGCGAGCGATAATTGTGCTGCAGTAAGGATCAGCCTGTAGCAAGTCCTGGAAGTCAGTGCTACTGTCCAGCAGAGACACGTCAATGGGTGCAAAGTCTAGATGATAATCAGAAGGCTGACGTGAAGGGCAGAGTGTAGAGGCCGCATGGGAATTGGTCGCAGTAGAAGGCAGCGGGCAACGAGAGAGGGCATCAGCATCCAGGTGTTTTCTGTCGGATTTGGAGGCGATGGTGAAGGTATACTTTTGTAGACGTAACAACAAGCGGCTCAGCCGACCTGATAAGTTCTCTGACGACTGCGTACGAGTGTTCAGCACCCTCAAAAACCTCGCAACCGCGGTGGAAAGAGGTGAGGCAGGAGGCAAGCGTTATGCCGCCGGAGGCCCACTGTAGCAGCATTAAAGCATTGCCGTCAAGTGTACAGTTGAGGGTAACAGTTATGAGGTGCTCACGGCCAAGACTTAAAACGTAGGCAAGGGCAGCGAGCACACGCATGGGGGAGGAGGCACAAACGGGGTCGAACTCAGTGTCCGCAATGTAAATGGAAGCGGTCGCGGCAGGAGATGAGGGCAGTCCCTGCGATAAGAAGTCCCAGCCTAAAATCAGCATGTATATATATATATATATATATATATATATATATATATATATATATATATATATATATATATATATATATATATATATATATATATATATATATATATATATATATATATATATATATATATATATATAGAGTGTTCAAAATTAGACTTTACTGATTTTTAAACAAAAAGCAAAATTCCGTACGCAAAGACCGTAGCCAGGCGGACACAAATTGGGTAATAATTGTCCCCGTAAACTCAGTAATTAACTAAAATTTAATAATTAACTTTTCATTCGCTGAAGTTAGCGTATATATTTATATTGAAACGAGACAGAAACAATACCTTTACCAGTACTCTGTGAATATGTGTCTCCTTCGTCTTATACATCGTCGGGTATTCGCACTAACTTCTTCGCAGCATACAACACTAACTGACCCGAAAACACGCACTCCTGGACTGTATATATGCTGACGCGCGCACTTTTTTTTTAATGCATTTCCTGCAAATAGCGCTAGTCAAAGTCTGCTATCTGTCCCTTTTCTTTAGCTCTTGTCTAGTATTCGACACTAAATTCTTCACCACATACAACATCAACTATCCCGACTGCATGCGGACCACGAACAAGATTTGCCCGGGAATCTTTGCAACACCCATCACTGTAAAATGTGGAAGCCTGCTGTCAGGGAACCAAAGCTTTGATATCTTAGTGAGCTTATAGAAACCTACCGCAAGAAACACTTGGCAATCCCCCTATCTCAGACTATTACGGATTCCTGCTGCACGCGCATTTTCGTAAAATGTTCTTATTATTATATTACTTTCGGAAAACAGAAGTCCCAGCAATTCCCATCCGGAGGCGTAAGCTTTCTGCAAAAATTGGCCACTCTTCCTGCGTGGCGTCGGCGATGGAGTCCATTCGCACATAGCCAGCAAGTAGGAGATGATGACGAGGAAGGTGAAGACCAGGATCCACACCTGGGCAAGAAACAGATTGGTGTCGTATATATGGTTCTGCGCTAATTGAACACAGGACAACAGCAATCACTGACCACGTCTCTAAATTGGTTCAGCAGCATATTGACTGCAATAGAGAACAAGAAATAAAATCGTCAATGTCTTTTTGATTTGCCAGTCAATAAGGCTGTCGGTAGTGGTTAATTCGCAACAAAAACATATTGCTCCCGAGTCACACTGAAAAAAGGTAACGCAACGCTTGCGCCTACCTCACATTCGCAATTGCCCGGTTTTAGCTAAAGACCTGCATGTGACATTGCAGAACGGGGTCGCGGTGCAATAATTTTACTAATTAAATCATCTAGGAATTCATAATCCAAGCTTGAAATATCGACATTCGCAATAAATTGCTTGTAAAATTGTCCACTGATCATATTAGAAGCTTAGGAGATTGGTAGTAACAAAATTTTCCGGAAGTGTTAATGGATCAAGCAAAAAACAACAGGTTTTTCTTCTTTTTTTTTTCACGTAAGCTGGAAATTTGGAGTTTGAAAAGAGTGGCGCATTTCTAATACCGCAAAAGGACAGCTGTGTAATAATGGAGTAGCAGCGTCACACTATTCGTCTCGCGTTCTTCGAGCTGGCTTAAAATTGTCTCACACAATCTGAAAAATAAATCCACCCTTGGAAAAATACACAAAGTGGGTACCTTGTAATCTCTCTTTGCGAATTCTTTTTGTGCATTGTCTCGTAATTTTCAAATCTTGTTGCAGTATTTCTTTAAGACGTTGTTATAGGTGGTGACGCCTTTTTACTCTGGGTAATTTTAAGACAGCATGCATAGTAGAACTGCTGGGATTAGCTAGATATACTCATACATGCTCCGCATCTGTACGAGAAGTGTGGACATAAGGGGTGGTCGTACGTTCTCTGCGGCGTATTCGTTAGATTATGACCCCCCCCCCCTTATCGAAGCGAAAGGCAGAATGGTCCCATGCTTAAATCTGATTTCTGCTTCCTCGCGCCGCTGAAGCACAACAACGGTACCAAGCTCGTACCTCGATGTCAAAGGCGCGGATGTAGTCGAAAGCGTCGAATCGGGGAGGAGGCGAGCTTGCAAGGATGCTGAAACCTTTGGCGTCCAGGCAGGGACCGTACCGCACCACTCCGTACCGTTCGTGGTTGATAGTCATGAATGATATGGCAGCGTCCGCTTCCTGCGTAAGATATGCGAAGCGGGTGCGAAGTGTTAGCGACTAATGCAATCTGACGAATATTTCACAGTTTCTAGCCTCTGAAATTTGAGAGCTAATACTGAAATAGTGATGTATTGACAAGAGTTGTCCATGCCAAAGGTATAGCGCCTCTTAAGCTGCAATTTTCTCTTTGTTATACCTCGTTCCTAACAGCGCTGTGCTTTTATGTTGTGCCCCTTAATTAAGCATGCCCGTTAAAGCATGCTTAATAAAGGGGCATATGAGCACTTATACCTCGACAACATAGGTCCAGAAGGCTCTCGATAAAGTGCATCTTTCCTTAACCGTTTAATTGATATATCATATAGAAAGAGCTATGTAAGATGACATGACGTCAGGAAATGTTTAACCACTATGGCGGCCAAAGTACAGTTTCGCAGAGAAATAACGCCTCATTTCCTATTTTGTCCCTCCGCACTGCCAGGGAAGAGAGTATCGCACCCTTTGACAGCATGCACAGCGCGGGTCGTCCTTGAGGATATTTCTTAAAGTGTCGAGTTTACAGTCCTGCCGTCATGTACCCGTTAGGGGATTCTTAGGTGAGATTCCTGTTCATGATGGCTTTGAAGAAAACGTCTTTGGGTACGCGAGGCGCGTGCTCACCAAACCTGAATGCAACTACTTCGTTACGGAGGAGTGTTTAGCCATTGTATGTGCACTAAAGAAAGTATGACCTTATATCTACGGTTGCCAGTTTGACGTCGTCACGGATCATCACGTGCTATGCTGGCTGTCCTCTCTTAAATGCCTGTCCAGACGCCTCGATCGATGGTCTCTCCCCCTTCAGCAGTTTAACATTCATCTTACCTACCAATATGGACGCAGACACATGTACGTCTATGCTTTGTCTCGTTCTCCCCTGTCCAGCGACATTTCTCGCTCCTCGGCGGCAGTTACTGTCCACTCATATCTTACCATCGCTGATATATGCTTGTAGAGCAGCGAGAAGACTCTTGACTTACGTCTATCATTGACGCCATGTCTACGCTTACAAGCTTTGCCCCCTCTCAGACTTTACACCGTCAAGTACATAATTTTGCCCTCTAAGACAGAATCCTCTACCGCCTCGATTACATGCTCCTCACAATCTCCTGCCATTGACGATCTGAAATTAGCGCGTCTTTCGATGCCCGCCAGACTAGGCTGTACCGAAACGAACGAAAACGTCTCAATGGCTGCCCTAGAGCATCGCCGCTACGCTACCGTTCCCAATCCTTCACTACCCACCCTTCTAGGCAGGCCTGGGAGGCGGCACTGCTCAACTGCCATGACCTACAGTCCCAGCGGACCTCGGTCGCTAGGACGCAAGCGACGCAAGACGCCATTGGGGCTCCGGAATAGGAGCTCCACCTAGATTTGTGAGGGCCTGGGTCAATAAGGCCTCGGTCCAAACACCTCCTTGTACAGTGTAAATAAAAGTTTGTCACCACCACCACCGTTGCTGCTATACAACTTTCGTGTAGTCACGTGGTACGGTTCTATTTTGGAGACGTGGTGTGGTACCGTCTTGGTCACATGGTATACCATAGCCTTATTCGAATGTTAAATATACGATGTTGCTTAGCGACGACCCCGCTGGGTTGCCATTTCCAAATTATACCTTACGTGACATTTGAGTGCATGAAAACGTGAACTTGACAAACGTAACTAGTAGAGCTGACCCTTTAAAATGTGCATTGCGTTTAAGGTTAAAGTCGACGCCGCCCGGTCCACAACCTCGAATTCAGATATACGTGCATGCCTTCGCCGGGTCAGATATATTTTCAAGTAATGATAACTGAAATATGCCTGCTTCCGCTGCGAGGAGCTCTGATAAGAAAACGGTGTACTTTATAAAGAAATGGTTACATTTTGCAGAGGATGGAGATCAAAAATTTGTCGATTCTTACCTAGGTTGCTGAACATGACGTCTCCAGCTCTTAAAAGGTAATTATAACTTCTAGCTAGATAGGTCCTTGACAACGGCATTATTGTTTGCCTATATCAATCAACCTACGCAGCCGCCGGCAGCCGATCGAAAATAGCTTTAAAGCGTAAAGGCCATTTTAGTGAACTCGAATGTAGATTTAATGTTTCTGGCTCTTGATAGAGCCTTAAGAAACTTTAAGCTACCCTTGTGTGTCAGTGTTCGCTGGCTTTATATGCCCTCATGACCGCTAAAGCCATGACGGAAAAACCGCTCGGTGGACCTGTCGGGATCTTCTTCAGTTCCGGCAGATTTTGTTTCTGATTATAGGGAGGGCCGGTGTTTTAATGGAAAAAAAAGGTCGTGGTTTAGCTCAGCTAGGCCAAGATATACGTAGCAAAAGCATGTGTGCCTGGCTCTGGGTGGCCTACTCCTCTCCAATTCAATTTAATTCCATCCAGTCCAGTGTAATCCAATCCAATCCAGTCTAATCTAATCTAATCTAATCCAATCTAAACCAATCCAGTCTAATCAAATCCAGTCCAATCAAGTACAGTTCATTCCAGTGAAATAAAATCCAACCAATCCTGCCCAATTCAATCCAAACCAGTCTAAACGAGTCCAATCTTATCTAGTCCAATCCAATCTGTCCAATGCTGCGTACACGCTCGCCCGAAGTGCGCCGCTGACTAGCCTATCATCATCACTACTGTCATCCTCACGCTAGAGAAGGAGAATTAAGATGCGCTACTTATGATCCGGGAGTCAGTCTGATTGTCTAGCTATGTTGTTGTTGCATTAAAGACGAGATATCTTCTAGTTGCTTCCCGATTACCAGATGACGCGGCGAGTGCGCGACGTCCGCCAGCTGTGACGGTTGCTAGGCAACAGCTCTGTGCCTCCCGTCAGGCGAAACGCCTCGTTCGTGGCCAAGGCAGCTTTCGCTACAAAACAGCTTACCCCTCTGTCGAGGGCACCGACCAGTCCGTTCCACGACCCATTGGGCAGGCGCACTCCGTAGTTGACATCTTGCCTCAGAGTGTAACTGCATGAAAACGGGAAAACGAGAAACGATCTTCTGGGCATTTTTTTGTATTATTTTCATATACTTTCGCTGTTATTTGAGATGATTGCGTGAAGGGCGCATGGAGGCTCGACAGGTATCATAGCACGTCGGAAGGAGCCAAATATGGCAAGACTTTATTGTCTGTAATAATTATGAAGATACTGCGCTGTGCAGTAATAAAGAACAAAAGAAAGAGTTTATTTACAAAGGTGCGCATTGATAACAGTTATTTTAAACGCTTCATCGCCAATAAACGTGCTAAAGAAAAAGGGCTATATATTTCATTACGAAATTTTATCTTTTGTACAGGAGACATGAAATAAATATATCATTTGAAGTTCTGTTAAACCAAAGGACCCTAGTTATCCTCTACATTTGCGACAAGCAGAAAAATACAAGAATTTGAAAATCAGGCGTGGAAGAATATGTGCACGGGGCGAATGCGCGAATGTTTGCTCTTTGTGATCTTTGTTTTGTGGCGCGTAAGATACCTCAGTGTATGATGCTTGTTATTTGGCTGGAACGTGAGCAGCACTAAGCGTGCTAGTTAGGCTCAGCCCTCAAAACATAGAATGTTTGCGTTCTGTGTAGTCCAGCGTAGTACCTTAGCTGGAGAACACGTTTCAGAACACAATTCACAATGCGCGCCAAACAATTTGCTTCACTTTATTTTCCGTGACTCTCCAGTAAAGGAACAATAACAGTAAGCGTAATTAAGCTAACTGATCGTGTACAGCCGGTTAGCCATGTGCTGACTTGACGCACTGTAGGCATCAACAGGGGAATTAAGCTGGCTGTGATTTACGTTCTATGCCAGAATATCCTTGTCGCATCATGAAGACTGCACGATGTCGACTCGTGGAGATGAACTCAACAAGGGGTTGATCTCCCGAGTTAAAATAAAAGTTGTAAAGAGGAAGAAGTACACGAGGAATATTCTAGGCAGTGGCATCGTGATCGCTGCGCGTGTTGGACCTGATGGTGTTCGCTGTTGCTGCGCTCGCCCCTGATCTACCCAGTCCTGCTGATCGAGTCCTGCTGATCTCATCAATAAACCCCCATCTATATTTAGTGGAGGTGCTGGGTAAGATCTATCCTCTCACCCTGGAACTCCGCAGCCGCACATTACCACCTCCTACGATGCCTGAGGACGTTAACCACCAAGCCGTACAAGTTGGCTCGGCCATTATCTGCCCCGGCTCCCTCCGCCAGCGAGACCCCGCCATCTTCAGCGGCAATGACGACCATGACGTCGAGGACTGGCTCACATCCTATGAGCGAGTGAGCGCAATTATAACAAATGGGATGCGGAAACGAAGTTAAGCAACGCGATATTCTATCTTACCGGCGTAGCAAATCTATGGTTTCGCAACCATGAAGCGGACATTCGATCATGGTCCGTGTTCAAAGCTAGCCTCGCTGAAGTTTCCGGCCGTCCGGCCGTGAGGAAACTCCGCGCTGAACAGCGCTTGCGTGCGCGGTCTCAGCAGGTTGGTGAGAATTTCACAAGTTATATCGAGGACGTCGTCGACTTGTGCAAGCTCGTGAACGCATGATGTCAGAGGCCGAGAAGATCAAGCACATTCTGCAAGGCATCGATGACGATGCCTTTCAGATGCTGTCCTACTACATCACTTTCGCTCCTCCTTCGACTCTCATCAAAGTTCTTTGGGTCAAACTTCTACAGTCACTCATCGCATCGACACCGGCACCCACGCACCTCTGCGACAGCGCCCCTAACGTGTGTCTGCAACCGTACGCCAGGCTACCGAAGAGCAAGTCGACCTTATGATTCAGAATGGCGGGATTCAGCCCTCGAGCAGCCCTTGGGCGTCACCTGTTGTCCTCGTAAAAAAGAAAGATGGTTCTATCCGCTTCTGTGTCGATTATCGCCGCCTGAATAAGATTACGCGAAAGGACGTCTACCCTCTCCCACGCATCGACGACGCTCTCGATTATTTGCAAGGCGCCGAGCTCTTTTCTTCTCTAGATTTACGTTCCGGCTACTGGCAAGTTCCTCTGGAAGCGGCTGATCGCCCCAAAACTGCCTTTGTAACTCCCGACGGCTTGTACGAATCTACAGTTATGCCGTTGGGCCTTTGTAATGTTCGGGCAGCATTTGAGCGGATGATGAACACTATTTTGCGCGGCCTAAAGTGGAAGACGTGCCTCTGCTACCTCGACGACATCGTCGTCTTTTCTCCTGACTTTGATACACACCTCTAGCGTCTGAAGCACGTTTTGACTTGCCTATCTGATGCCGGACTGCAGCTGAATTTGAAAAAATGTCGTTTTGCCGCCCGCCAGCTCACCATTCTTGGCCACGTTGTCTCCAAAGGAGGTGTATCTCCAGATCCTGCCAAACTTCGTGCCGTAGCAGCCTTTCCCAAACCGACATCCATCAAAGCTCTACGTAGCTTCCTCGGGCTGTGCTCTTACTTTCGCCGCTTTATTAGAAATTTTGCTTCAACTGCTGCTCCCTTGACAGACCTTCTGTCCGCAGTTCCGACCTTTCGTCGTGGTCGCCAACGTGCGACGATGCCTTCAATAATTTACGCCGGATCCTCACGGCACCGCCTGTCCTACGTCACTTCGATCCCACAGCGCCTACTGGGGTCAACACGGACGCCAGTGGTATTGGTCTCGGCGCTGTGCTCGCTCAGCGCAAATCAGGTTATACTGAATACGTGGTCGCCTATGCTAGCCGAACACTCACGAAGGCTGAATCCAATTACTCTGTCACGGAAAAAGAGTGCTTAGCGATTATTTGGGCTCTTACTAAATTCCGCCCTTACCTCTATGACCACCCTTTGACGTAGTGACGGACCACCATGCGCTTTGCTGGCTTTCCTCACTGAAAGACCCGTCCGGCAGACTGGCAAGATGGGCTCTTCGCCTTCAGGAATATGATGTCCGCGTTGTTTACCTCTTCGGCCGCAAGCATCACGACGCCGATGCACTTTCCCGCTGCCCCCTTACAGCTGAGGTCGCGAGCCTTTCCTCTTCCGACGTTTCCCCGCCATCGCTTCACATCCATGACATGCCATCAGCGCAGCGGCAAGATCCTTGGATAAATGCTCTCCTAGATTTTATCTCCAATCCCACAGCTGCTTCTCCATCGCGTGCTCTCGGCCGCCATGCTTCCCACTTCGCCATTCGTGATAACCTCCTCTAGCGCCGTAACTAATGCGCAGATGGCCGCAAGTGGTTGCTAGTTATTCCCCGGCAGCTACGTTCGCAAATCTGTGACTATTTCCACGCTGACCCACAATCCGGTCACGCGGGTGTCTTCAAGACATACACTCGTCTCCGGCTTCGTTACTACTGGCGGGGCATGTACACCTTCGTACTCAAGTACGTTCGCTCATGCCTCACCTGTCAACGTCGCAAGCCATCTCCTCAACGTTCCGCTGGAGAGTTGCTACCGTTACCCAACCCACCACGCCCTTTCGACCGTGTCGGCATTGATTTGTATGGACCGCTTCCCTACACTGCAGCCGGCAACCGCTAGGCTATTGTAGCCGTTGATCATCTGACGAGGTATGCAGAAACCGCCGCACTTCCATCTGCCACAGCGTCAGAAGTAGCTTCCTTCATTTTGCAACAATTTGTTCTTCGCCACGGCGCACTTCGAGAGCTGCTCAGCGACAGAGGACGCGTTTTTTTGAGTGACGTTGTGAAAGCCTTGCTCACCAAGTGCAACATTATTCATAGAACAACCTCCGCCTATCATCCCCAGACTAATGGCCTCACTGAGCGTTTCAATCGTACCCTTGGCGACATGCTCTTTATGTACGTCTCCTCCAACCACTCCAATTGGGACCTCGTCCTTCCGTATGTCACTTACGCTTACAATACCGCAACGCAGTCTACTACTGGCTTCTCTCCTTTTTTTCTCCTCTACGGCCGTCACCCCTCTGCTACAATCGACACCATACTCCCGTATCAGCCAGACATATCAGAGTATACCCCTGCGTCTCAAGCAGCCCAGCATGCGGAAGACTGTCGACTAATTGCCCGCGCATTCACGGCTAACACCCAGTGCCGCAATAAATCCAACCATGGCAACCAACACTCGACACTGGACTTCTCGTCTGGCGCTCTTGTGTGGCTGTGGATACCTTCCAATGCTCCTGGACTGTCTTCAAAATTTCTTGCTAAATACCATGGCCCATAGCGAGTTCTGGAGCGCACCTCTCCGGTTAATTATGTGGTGAAACCTTTTACGCCGTCTCATGATCTACGCCGGCGCGGACGCGAGATTGTTCTCACGTCCAGCGCCTTAAACCCTATTACGACCCTGCCGTCTTGCCCACGCCGTACGTCGCCAGGATGTCTCCTCGTCGTCCTGCGGGTAATTGTAAAGAGGAAGAAGTACACGAGAAACATACTAGGCAGTGGCATCGTGATCGCTGCGCGTGTTGGACCTGACGGTGTTCGCTGTTGCTGTGCTCGCCGCTGATCTGCCCAGTCCTGCTGATCGAGTCCTACTTATCTGATCAATAAACCCCCATCTTACAAAGTAAACTAAAACAAAGCAACATATCAAAGGGAAGCGATTCTAGGTAGCCTCCAAGTCATATCGTGGGACATGTTTATTTAAACTAAGAACATGCCGAAAATGGTACTCACATTGAGAACTCAGTTTTTGCGGTTTCAAATGCCCCTTCATGCATTTCCTGTTCTTGGGCTGGCCACATGTGGCATGTTGATCTCGTTCCCATTATAAATGCACTGTAGTACCTCACAGACCTCTAAAGGGGAAATGATACTGACGTGAAGTTCATCTTCATG
Source organism: Amblyomma maculatum (assembly GCF_055883805.1). Taxonomy (NCBI): domain Eukaryota; kingdom Metazoa; phylum Arthropoda; class Arachnida; order Ixodida; family Ixodidae; genus Amblyomma; species Amblyomma maculatum. The sequence continues at coordinate 73,517,089 of NC_139347.1, read as the reverse complement.
GCGACGGCGTTCAGCATGTTTCCGCCGGGGCCTTCCAGTCTCAGCTCCCCGTTCCGCCGCACACCCATCTGAAAGGGGGGCCACTGCAAAAAATAAACGCATTCTATGTCAGCCGCATGCTCACGTCCGGTTGCTCTTTACATTGTAGAGGTTTGGCGTTTCGATGTAGCATGCTTGAGCTCTACTGCGTCACTAAGAAATAAACTTTGATGCTTGGCCAGTTTCTACAAATTTTAACGTGCAGTCAATGCAAAACATATTTTATGCATAATTCTGTTCAGACATTTATTACTGCCTACTCAAATCTTAAAAGTAAATCTTTCTGTACTCTAGCCACAATTACTTGAACACAGAAAGAAAATTGTATATGATTTTCATACAAAAATGGCTACAGAATAAAACATTTGAGCTTCGACACACAAGACCCCTCATGCAATACCCCACACCTGGGGCCTTTGAGGTGTATTCTAAATAAATAAATAGGCATCATGACGCTCCAATTTCCCATCACTGGGGGCTTTATGCCCATGAAGCTGCTAAATTTTTAATTCAATAATGGGACACTTGTATGGTAGGTAGTTGGCATACCTATTCTGAACGCTACCTATAAGAGTCGGCTTTGTCTTTTGCAGTGATGATTATTTTATATTGTGTATCTGTGCTATGATGGTGCTGTATTTCAGGCACCTTAAGACTTGTTTGTAAAAATATACTAAGCACAAATTATCACTATTCCTTCACGCGTCTTTATGCAGGCCCATCAGTTTATTGCCAACCTCTTCCACATTTCATATATCAATCAGATATTTAGCTCAATTCCTTCAAACGTTTTGTTGTTGGCATTGTTAAGCTCAACAAAAATTCGCTTGATGGAAGTTCTTACGCTGTATTTCATTCTCTTCACATTTCTCTGTGCTTGGATTTTCACGAGTGTTGCATGGTACTGCTCTTGGATATTGGTGTTCATTAGCAGCTCAGGACTTTGATGAGTGCAGTTATATTTTCGCAGTTAATATGTATGTCATTGTTGTGCAGTAGGGATGTTGTAGATCTGCCGCCCGCATACGGACGCGTGCCATTGCTTGCCTCCAACACCCACCTAAGCTATTTCCTCTATTGTGGGCAGAGCAGCCCGCCCCCTATCTTGAGAAAGGCGTTCAGCTACCCATGCCGCTGCATGGACTAACATGGGCACTATTCAGCGATGACGATGACTAGCACTTGTAACAAAACTTAAGGTGCCTTTGTAACAATATAACCGAGTGTCGTGGAAAATGGGGATTCTCCTTATCGTCTTCGCTGATGCGAGAGAGCACCTGAAGAAGCAAATGAAACATCACTCTGGCATAGTACAATGTCTGGGAACCAGAATCATCCCTCCTCTCCTGCTCCGAGCTCCCAATCGCCTTCGGCATAGCGGTTTTGCCGCTATTTTTATGTTGTTGGCAGGATACAAGCATAGATGATGCGTGGGAGCGCGTCAGTAGAATTTGGCTAGCAACGTATGTGTGGATGGGGCGACGGTGTGCAGGAGGCAAGGGGGAAGACAGCCTCCCAGTGGGAGAGGGTTCTATACCCTTACCGGAGGTGGTGCTGTTGTATTTGTTTTTGACGTAGTTCGTGGTTCGTACTGCTAGTGGGGCCCTGGGTTCAAGGCTGAGGTCAACCCACGGGGTAATGGCCACCTAGCATGCTTTGTTTTGATTGGAGAATTGTCTTGTAGTGTCGGCCACTGAAGACTACTGCCCTTATTTCTTTGTTAATCAAGTGGTTGAAGAGAGAGTAGTCCAGTCCATTCTGAGCTTAGTCATGCAACACGCTTTGGCTGTGACCAGTTAGGTGTTTAGGCCCTAATCAGTTAGGTTGCTCAGCAATGTAGCGCAAAGTAAGTGTTTTTGTTAATTCATTTTTGATCCTTCCAGTTTTACTCTGAATATATATTATGTTCTAAATATATGCTCTGCTGCCATCATCTTCAAGTATGCCTCCTGGCCTTCTTCCATGTCGAACTACATGACTGAAATATATTCTGGTGTTTGTTGAAGATGACAGCTTTGACAAAGAATGGCACTGTGCTCCTTGCTGAAAGCGAGGATAGGGTCACCTTATGTGTTCGGCATAGCTGTTCAAAGATTAGGACACAAAAGAACCGTGCAAAGTTGCCGTGAAGAAAACTAATGCGCCGTTCCCTGGTTTCTAACAAAATAATTCATGCACATTGTCTGAGTGTGCGTTCTCATGAGAAATCAACATAGTTTCTGCTCACTGCAAGCTGCAAGCTAGCAATGCTGGAGTTGTAGCAGGAGAACACTGCTGTAAAAATAAGCATTCATGAATAATATTCATGTGTCAACCGCAAGTAAAAGCCTAAATTAGAAACTGTGGCTTCAGAAACTGGGGAAATGTACCATACAGGGGCTGTACTGTAGAGCAAATAATAATGCGTACTTATGCACCATGGTAAATGGCGGCCACATCTTATGCTCTTTCTTTTCCTGATACTCCTTTGTAGTTTCATACAACTCGAACATTGTCACACTTGCTGCTGTTGCCTACTTAGCTCCAAAAGGTGTAAACTGGAAAGTGAGAAAGGTGCAAAGAGCGTTACTTTTCAACAGAACGATTTGTCGGGCGCAGGCACATAATCATGTACAACAGGTCACTGCCATCTACCCATTGATGCAGTAGTGCTTTTTTAACACAAGCGTGCAGATTTACTTAAAAAGATTTGCGACACTTTTCCGAGTTAACTTGTTGCCGATACTGTGCCGCTAATTTAGTGCTTAGTAGAATGCAACAGCTTGTGCGGCTGGGTGTAAATGTTGAAAATTCTCTGCTGCAAAGCGAACAAGAAATCTGATATCAATTGCAGGAGGCACAAGGCAATTAGTGCTTGTGCCAGATTATGTGCCTTTAACCCTGTATTTAGCAGTCTGAAAATAGAGCTTTAGAAAAGTGAAAATTGGAATCGTTGGTAATCTAGTATCAAAGAAAACAAACGGTTGAGAGGAAGCCTCGGTTCGCGAGCAAACATTTCAACAGGAGAACTTCTCTTCGGCTCAGGTGAAGACATGTCCTCTTGTTGAAATGTTTGTGAACTGAGGCTCATGCTGAACCCTTGCTTCGTTTTCTTTGATACTGTGGATCCATGTTACCCTCATTTTACCCGATTATGTAGTGACTGCATCTACACACTTGAAATACACATTTGCGCTGCATATGCAGGAAAACATTCAAGAAGGTGTAGAATTAATTAAAAATTAGCTGCTGTGCAGAAAGCCATCACTTTTAATAGAGTATCATGAAACACGAAAAACTGATGAGTGCGTTGGCTTTCTCCTACACCTGATGGGCCTCATCCTATCAAGCTCTCCACTTAAAATCTGTTTTATGAGTCACAATATTTAGAGCAGCCGCAAATCATATCTGCAATAATTTGGCAGCTGTCCAAGAAAGCACACTCTACTGATTTCCGACGTATATACAAGGAAGATTGCGTGCATCAGTTTTGTACGGCCGATCTGCAATCACTATCATTTATCCAAAGGGGTCATTTAAGCTATAGTTGCAAGTTGATGCGTGGATGTATTAGTAAGATCATTCCTTTCTTTTACTGATAAGCTTTTCTTACTGTACAATGTTTACTTCAGTTTCACTGCAGCATATAACACATGTATAAAATATCCTAGACCTAAACTTGATTGAGGCAAGATTGATGAAAGGCGCATACAAAGGGCCATCAAGAACTTAAGTTTGAAAGATGTGCTCATCTAAGTTCCATTATGAGCACTGGCATAAATAAGCTGTTGATTTTAATAACTTTTTGAGTTAATTCAACGACGCCTTAATTGTTTGAATAATATTGCTAAGAAGTAACGATTAGTAAAACTAATTTATTTACAGGGTATGGGGTCGTCGCGGAACGGTCAGTGAACGGTCAGCTACTCAGTCCGCGCGCCTTCACTCTTCTACCTCATCTTCATCCCACTGTCTCTGACCGCTACATATCAATATAGTAATTAAACTAATTCTGGATTTGACGTGTATATGTGAATATTTTAACTACATTCACTGCTGTTTTGGTAATTGGCGAGGAGTGATGCATGCAAGCACTTGGCTGAATGAGCGCTCTGCAAGCGGGCTTTGTCACCGGCGAATTTCAGTTTATTTAGGAATATATTTTTTTAAATCGGTGCTACGAGCGCTGTGCTAGCGGGTTTCCATAGTGCGAGCGAGAGGCGTCTGTTACTTAGACCATTGATTGATTGATTGATTGATTGATTGATTGATTGATCGATTGATCGATTGATTGATTGATTGATTTATTTATTTATTTATTTATTTATTTATTTATTTATTTATTTATTTATTTATTTATTTATTTATTGACGCACTGACTTCTGCCGTCTAAATGGGCTAACCATGGTTTCGCGTAGCCGCGGTTACGCTAACCGTGGTTAACTCTGGCCATGTAAAGAGGGTATTACTGACTGACCGATTAAAAATTTACTGCCACGGATATAAAAGGTTCCCTTACTCCCCTACTCAGGTACGCAGACCCGAATAGGGGGCTGGGACTCCGCGACTAGAAGCGCGCAAGAATACACTGATGAACGCCGTCTGTGAACTGCCCGTGGTGGAGGTCGTGGGTTCGACACAATCTGACGCTGGATCTCCGCAGTGGCCGTCACCTCGGAACCGTCACGATGACAACCGACGCGGCTCCATCTACCCCGCACCTCCACCAAGATGTTACGGGGATGTACTTAATGTAACAGCACTGCGATGGGCTGAACTCGACGCTGAAACTTCAGTAGCCGTGCAGTGTCCACTCTGTCAACGTCGTCCTCTTTCTCAACGCTTTTTCGTGCCCGTGTTCCTCGGTCGTCGCCTTCGTCAGTGAGCACATCACTTTGGTCCCGCGTTTCCAGGTAACACTGTATGTACGCCTCAGAAAAAGTAAAGAGGAAATAATGATAGGGCCGGTCAACGTACATCGATGGCGCGACTTCTCAACTGTCGTTAACAAATCCTACTATGGCTTAACGACAAGCCTGACCCGCAGGGGGAACAGGGAGCTCTTAGAAAATGGGGTAAGCATAGAGCATCAGAGGGATAATCTTTCAAAACTGAAATGATGCCACCCTTTACATATCGTTAGTGTTGGCGGGAGAGACAGGTATTCCCCCTCGCTCGGCCAGTAACTTAGAGGATGGCAGAATCAAATGTATTCCAGCGAATAATGAATGCAAATAAAACAAGCCCTGTCGCTCCATTTTCTATGACGAACAAACTGGCAAGATCAATAGGGCCGGTGTGTAACAAATTCTGCGCTTCTGCAGTGCAGGCCTAATATTTTTGATGAATAACGGCTGTGAAGAGGAAGAAGTGCAAGGAGAACTTCTAGTCAGTGGCATCGTGATCGCTGCGCGTGTTGGACCTGACCGTGTTCGCTGTCGCTGATCTGCCCAGTCTGAGTACCTCAATAATTATTATTATTATTGGTTCACAGGAAGGGAAAGGCGCAGCATATGTCACACTTGTTCCTCAATAACCCCCCCCCCCCCCCCATGCCCCATCTTACATTTGGTGGAGGTGCTGGGTGAGATCCTCTCGCCCTGGATCTCCGCAGCCGCACGTTACCGCCTCCAGCGATGCCTGAAGACAGCAACCACCAAGCCGTACAAGTTGGCTCGCCCATCATCTGTCCCGGCTCCCTCCGCCAGCGAGACCCCGCCATCTTCAGCGGCACTGATGACCATGATGTCGAGGACTGGCTCACATCCTATGAGCGGGTGAGCGCTTCCAACGAATGGGACGCGGAAACTAAGCTAAGCAACGTGATTTTCTGTCACCGGCGTTGCAAATCTATGGTTTCGGAACCATGAAGCGGACATTCCATCATAGTCCGTGTTCAAAGCCAGCTTCTCTGAAGTTTTCGGTCGTCCGGCTGCGAGGAAACTCCGCGCTGAACAGCGCTTGCGTGCTCGGTCTCAGCAGGTTGGCGAGAATTTGGCAAGTGCGTGAACGCCCAGATGTCAGAGGCCGACAAGATCAAGCACATTCTGCAAGGCATCGATGACGACGCCTTTCAGATACTGACAGCTCGAGATATCCGCACCGTCACGGAAGTTGTCACACTGTGTCAAAGTTTTGATGAACTGCGCAAACAAAGGGCCATAACTAGCGCGAACACCATGCACATTGAGTCGCTTGCTGGCCTGACAGATGCAGGTGAACATTCTGCGCTCCTGCCACAAATTAAGAGCTTCATTCGGGAAGAAGTTGCTCAAAAGCTCTCCCTAAATGTCCTGCCATGAAGAGCCTTCATCACACTTAGCTTCCAGTTTGCGCCAGGTTATTCAAAAACAGGTAGCTGAATCTCTTCCTCCAGCCCCTCAATCCATGCCTGTCGCATCCCCATTGACATATCCGGCTGTTGTTGCCTGGCCACCACCTACGTATGCTCCGCCATAACCTGCCTACGTTCAGGTTGCTCTTTCTTGCTCTTGCCCTTGCTTTTGCTCTGTCACATCTTGCTCTTTCACAGTTAGGCCCAACTGTGAATGCTCTCTGTTCTTACCTTTGCGAAAGAGCTCGATGAAATTCGCGTCAGCTAGCGATACGGCAGGTTGGTAATTTTGAACAGGAAGAAGTGCACGGGGAACGTTCTATTCAGTGGCATCGTGATCGCTGCGCATGTTGGACCTGACTTATTCTAGCCACCATACTGACTGTGTTCGCTGTCGCTGAACTGCCCAGTCTGAGTACCTCAATAAGCCCCCTTCTTACACGGCGCGCTTTCCTTTCATATTATACAGGAAGAAAGATGGGCGCCGAAAACGCAGATTAAACAGGTTATAGCGAGCCTCACATCAGTAGGTTACTAATTGGTTGTTTGCTAAGTGCTAAACCAACTACGAAATGTAACTGGGTTCTAAATACCATTTTAATATAATGCGTGTAATTGAATAACCAACGAGTACGCATGGCATGAACTACTGGTGCCTGGCCATAATCTGAACCACTTTAGCATGAATATACAA
>NC_139347.1:73485043-73505043 GCF_055883805.1 Amblyomma maculatum | reverse complement strand
ATAAGCGAGTCAATTCTTTAAAGGCTCTGAACAATGGGAGACACTACTGTTCAGCTCCGACTAGGAGACTCTTAGATCTGGAGATTTTATTTCCAGGCCATAAATTTTCGGAGGTCGGGTTAGAATCTAGATCGGCCTATATTCAAATAAACACGGTATATATTACTCGATATCGTGCAATCGATTATTATCGATATCATCCCAGTGTCATCAAACTCAGCATAACAATGGTGCGAACGCCTACAGGTGAAGATGCCATACCGTGCACTAAATAGGGTTTTGGAACGTTGGAGGTTAGCAGGAAGGCTACAGATTAGATAAAGGACAGTACCGGTCTCTATAGAAAGTGCATTAATACAGGTTACGTCGACAGATAGCGCCTAGAATAGGATCAAGTGAGTGCGTAAGAAGCACAAATGGACTTCCTTGAGGCACCTCAATGCGAAATTAACTCAAAGTTAGTGGCCTCCTAGAGTAAGAGAGCTAGTTCGTGCGTACATAATAAAGGAAACGTATTCAGTGTAGACACCCTTAAAGGAACTTTCTGCGACATGGTTATCGCGACTTCATCAGCACGCGATGCGTCGAAGGGCAGTGGAAGAGACGTTTGTTTTGCAGTATTGGGTTGCAATGATTGAAGAAGAAGGCCGATACTGTCATCCTTGACATCCTGCTCTTTCACAGTTAGGCCCAACTGTGAATGCTTTCTGTTCTTACCTTTGCGAAGGAGCTCGATGAGATTTGCGTCAGCCAGCGATATGGTTGCAGGTTCAGCCGAAACGGCCAGGTTTCCAAACGGAGCGAGTCGCTTTATTGAATAGGATCGAGTGCTGTTGGCATAGAGACGTGGCGCGTTCGCAAATCGTGTACGTGCTTGCGCATCAGTTACGGCTCACCGCATCAAACGTCGATCGTGTGGACCACTGAATCGACAGCAGAGATTAGATACAAAACACAGGGTCTGGTGCTGTTTACACATGTATGCGGACGCATTATGCTTCTGATATTAAGAAAAAGCACGACAAGGTAATGAAATGCTACCTGCCTTTCGTGTGCCCTTTCCAGTCGGATATAATAAAGCAGCAAGGAATGCGTCTCGAATATGAGTGCACTGTAAAGCAAGCTCACGTATGTTGCTGCCGCACAGCACGTCATTTCCGCTATGAGCGCGGTAGAGTTAAAGGACCCGTTACTCAGAAAAACTGGCGTCGGCTTCAATGTGGGCGTCGGTGTCAGCGCTAGCTTTGTGTGCAGGAAATCGCGATCACGGCACTGCCAGATGCTTGTTGGCACATGACATGACCACGCACTAATTGCACGTATGGTTGCCTGACGTTACGCTTGCCGGCGGCTGCCAAGTCGGGCCTCTCCTTTCATGCGGAAAGGTTATATTAACGGTTTCGACATTAGCGGATTTCGTGAAACAATGCAGCCTGCCAGGACCCCCAAATTCCGTAGAAACGTTACGTAACCCTAGGCAAAGCAGTCGCGTTTATATTTTGAGAATCGGTCCTCACACCACCAATGACGCACAGATGATGTAAATAATGTGCACATTATTCCAAGAAAGCATAGCCATAAGCAGCCATAAGGACACGAATACCACACACCGGAAAGTCCATTTAATAGTGCAAAAGCTTGTAGGCTGATACTTAATAGGCTGGCATGACTTTGCATTTCAAGTTCACAAATAACAACGTCAGCCTACTCCTACTTTGCAGCTCTGTTCACAGCGTGCACTTATGCGTGCGTTTAATGTATTAGGGCAAGAAGAACGCTGGGCACGTAAGCTAGATCAGGCTTGAAATTTTAGCATTTAATTCTTATAATTTATTGGGCTGCATCGGACTTTGTTGGATGTATACATGCACCGCTGTTGAAACTCTGTCAAGCGAGGTACCACAAGAGCATTCCTACACTATTCCGCTCTTGCCTTAGCAGTTACTTACATGTACTGTATATCTGTTGAAAGAATGCAGAGTCATGCCAGCCTATTAAGTATCAGCCCGCAAGTTTTTGCACTTTTAAACTGACTTTCCGGTGTCTGGTATTCGTGCCCTTATGGCTGCTTATGGCTATTCTTTCGTGGAATAATGTACTTTTTTTTTAATCGAGAAGTTTGCCATCACGCATAGTGAAAAGGTAGCGGGGTGTAGGAGGAAGCTAGAAGAAGGAGTGTACACAGGTCTCCCTTAAATAATCGCATACGTTGCCGATAAACCGATTGTTTGGCGTCAACTTCCTGTATTCACAGTCAAAGTCCCACCGCGGACCTACTTTTCGTAGGTAGCACTGTCTCACGGATGCCTTAGCTGGACAGGTCCACAACAGATGCCTCACATCGCACAGTTCCGGTGAAGCACAACAATGCGGGCACTCTTCGATCGCTTGAAAGCGGTCGTCACGCCACCAATGACGCACAGATGATGTAAATAATGTGCACATTATTCCACAAAAGCATAGCTGTAAGCAACCATAAGGACACGAATACCACACACCGGGCAGTCACTTTAATAGTGCAAAAGCTTGTGGGCTGATACTTAATAGGCTGGCATGACTCTGCATTTCAAGTTCACATATACCAACATCGGCCTACTCCTACTCTGCAGCTCGGTTCACAGCGTGCACTTATGCGTACGTTTAATGTATTAGGGCAAGGAGAACTCTCTTGCCCACCTGGCTCTGTAACGAATGGCTATTATTGGGAGAGCGCTGCATTAAACAGTTCTTATTCCACTTAGATAAAAGGGGAGCACACGTGTACTTTTAGACATAAAATGTAAAAACGATTCCAGGACGCGCTAGTGGTGATCTTGATGTGTACATGCGTTTTACGAAAACGACCGCCCCATTTTACTTGGACCACGAAATCCAACTTTTACATAATCACTTACAAAAGATTGGTCTGGAACTAGGAACCAACATCAAAGCAATGCTCTGTCGTTGGTACTTATACGCCCTGGGGACGTTTGCCCCATAACGCATAATAACAAGAAGAATACAAGGTTTCCTATACGAGACCATTGTTAAGAGAAGAACAAGGAGAAGCTGCGGGTATCGTGAAAAGATCCGAGGTCATGTGGTTTGTTTTCAAGGTGCCTACGAAGCTACGAAGTTACTCAGATGCTACTCAGATGCTAGTACGAGTGCCCTTCGTTTTCCACAAAACTTTTCAACTTCGGGGACGTAGTAAATATTTCACTACGCAGCTCGTGAACCTATTCTGTGTACTGGAAACATTTAATCATCATTTTACCTATTGTACCAAGGACTACTAACTGCATTTGGTGCAACATGGTAATCCAAGCATAGCACGTATTGCCCTGAAAGCGTTTTCTTAAGATACTGTGAAATGTGGCTGATCTAGAGGAAAGAATGGTCCTTCGGTGGTCAGGACCTACGAGTCAATTTTTGCCCAGTGGTGGTTCTCAGTGGCGGTGCCCAACAAGAGACGTCGGTTCATGTGCTCCACACTTTTTCACGTTTATTCGAGAAGTCAAACTCACGCACACCTCTTCAATCTCCCATTATCATAAAAGCAATTGACCAACTAGCCCGAACACAAGTTGTACTTCCCTCACAGCCTTAGCCTCCGAGAGATGTCACTCGATCACGACCTATTCAGAAGTTGAATCCGTATGCAAGTGGTGTTGGTAGAGGAAAAAAAGCGATGGGTTTTATGATCAACTCGTCTGTTCAGGTGCTACCGGCTTGACACAAAAGCCTAAGGCAACAAGCATGCCTCGGAGGCAGCCGCTCCTACGGGGGCAATAAAACTAACCTGAAGCATATGTGCTGTGTGTATACCCTCTACTATATCGGCAAGGGAAAACTGGTGGGTGCCAGACTAAAGAACTGCAGTAAAAAAGACAGCAGTTCATATATGGTCTGAACCGTGTCCTACAACTACTTGGGTTGTGCTCGCGGAAAGGACAAATGTCGTCGTTTAGCGTTGACCAAGTGAGTGCGTGGCCAGCTGAGCTTGCACACGGAGCACTCTGCCGCAAACAAGCTCGCCCAAGAAGGCGCAAAGAGCCAGGGCGCACATGAACCCCCAGAGCAGGAAGAAAGGCAGGACGTCCTCGAGGCGGATGGTGTTCACCGTCATACGGTCCGACTGGATGCATTGCTCCCAGTCGCCTTTGCTGTCATCCATCCATTTGGCGAAAAGGCCGCTTTCATAGAGCCGACGGAACCTGCAACGAACGAGCGAATATCGTCACCATATGAGTGTCTCCATAAACTGGAACGTTTCCTGTCAACTTAGCTGCAGTCGGCTTCTAGGCGTTTTTCATTTTCTAGCATAACCAGATCTGCGCTTGATCAGTTGTGACGCCTAAATATGAGCACAACACAAGCTTTTATGGTATATGCTTTATGTGAAGGTGTGACGTCATCAGAATCATCGACAATCTATAAAATAAGAAGGAACCAACAAAATTAATTAAAGACAAGTATCAATTTCCACTCAAGCGGTATACCCCCGCTTGCATCGGTGGGAGTACACAAGGTACAAAGGTAGACGTAGATAAACAAACAACAGGAAAGAACTAATTCGAGCGACACTTTAACTATGCCTTAAAGGTATGGCACGATACCATCAATCGGCCCCTTCAGTGGCTGAAGCAGTATTTGCATGTTACGTCGTAGTACACACAAAATTTTCATTTTTGTTTTATGAAGTTTCGACAAGCCACACAAGGTCTCCCTTGTTTTCATCGCTTGTTACTGAGAAGGAATTTGCCTTTCGCGTACACCCACAGCTGCAGTCTTGTTTGTCTCGTATAATGCCATTGTTTTCTTCATGCGAAATAATCGCTCAGGAGGCAAGGCAAATAGTTAAAATGTAGTGCATGCCGCCATCATGCAAGGTATCAATTATATAAAGTAAGGAAACAGAGCCCCCCCCCCCCCCCCCTCGATGTCAAAGACTTCTTGACAGACCGAACGGCTACGATAGACATCGCAAAAGTAAGATCTGAGAGCTACACGGCGCCTAAAAAGGGAACGCCGCAAGGCTCAGTATTATCACTGCTATTATTCAACGTACCGATGATAGGACTCAGAAAATAAGCTCGATGAAATAGAAAACATCGCCAACGCAATGTACACAGACGACATAAAAATATTGACAACCGCAGGCTCCCTAGCAGAGAAACAAGAGCGTCTGAAAAGAGCGATTTATTTACCCACACTGAACTGAACAATGCGCCAAGGCCAGAGGACTATCATGCTCGGAAGAAAAATCAGAATAGGTATGAACCAAGAAAGGCATAAGGAAAAACGACTCCCAAATCATCCTGAAACTCGGAAATGAGACAATACCTGAGAAAACGGAAGTCAGATTACTTGGAATGTGGCTGCAAAATAAAGGACAATGTAGCAAAACCATCGCCTCCCTTAAGGATACAACGATCAAGTCACCAAAAGAGTCAGCTGCAAAAAGGGCATGAGAGAGCAGCACAAACTTAGACACCGATATACAGCTTCGTCACAAGCAGGGTTACTTACAGCCTACTTTACCACGAACTAAACAACTAAGAGGTCCTACAAATTGACACCATACTACGCAAAGCTTACAATACAGGGCTAAGACTCCCGATGTCAACATCAACTGAAAAAGTTACAAGGCACTTAGCGACTAAAGTAGTGAAAGGCGAAAGCCTGAGTGCCGCATTCTAATAAGCAACTGGTACTAATTAGTAATTAATCAATTAATTAGTCACGGGCAATTGCATATTAATTAGTCATAAATTAGTTAATTAGTTAATTATTTATTCAGTCGTAGATTAGTAATTACATTTTAATTATTGTGTAATAGTAATTGACCATTGATTGACATATGGTCATATAAGGCATGCATTCGCGCATACTGTGGTGATGCTCTGTGATTGGTCGAGTTCTCTATGACGCCAATCGAGACCTCTATGATGGCCAATCAGAGCCGCCGCAAAAGCGGGACATATTTTGTCCACGACAGCATGAGCCATTAAAGGTTTTCGCCTTAAAAGCTAATGCCACTTGGTGCATCGAACAGCTTCGACGAGCTACGAGAAGTGCAACTTAGCACGCAACTGGACACTCAGGCAAACAAAAACGTGAGGACACCTAATGGAGACATTAGGAATACCTGTGGCCACACAAAAAGACAATGAACCGAATAAAGATGGTACCCAACACATCGACCCCAATACGCATCATGACAGAAGACAAACCAGAGTCAGAGTCAGAGACAAAGAGAGAGTCAGAGCAAGCCAGACTCAGAAGACAAGCCAAAGTCAAGACTAAGATGACTCAACAGCATGCCGTTGATACGTCTAGAACACTGCGCGCGTAACTTTCTAGCATTCTTGAATCGGTCGGAAATCTGGCCACTCATTTTGTATTGCAAAACTACTCGCACAGAGCGAGTGCACCTGCAGTGAAATGTCTCTAGCCCTGACACTGCATTGAATTGCAAGTGCTGCCGTCTAAAATAAAACGCTGGTCTAACACTCTAATATTTTCCCCGAATGAATAGGTGTGTCTTCAGCGAGTGTAGTCTCACCCTGCAAGTTGGCTTACCAAGCAAGCTCTAAATGTACCGGTGCCCAGCCACAGTACACTGAGAGCGTAATTATTTTTCGCGTGCGGCAATAGACTACAGCCGACCCTTCAATGTTTATTGAATATCATTCTAAAATGTGAACGCACGGCAACCTTACCTTACTGGAGCGAGCGTAGGATAAGTGCACTCGTTCACTGCAAATTACGTCGATGTTAAGGCATACTGCAGCGTTTACCAAGTGCTGACTGGCATTTGAAAATACGTTGCGAGTAAGCTGATATCGACCAAGCCATCTGCCCTTAAGTTTTCTGTTAGGCGGCGCCACAGGCTTCACCCAGCGGTCGGCTTTAACTCGTTTGGGCTCACCGCCATTTTTGGAGGCAGATATGGCGTATACCTTTCGTGTTCAAAAGTATACAAGGAGAGCTGCTGCTGCTGCTCGAGTCTGTATACCTCGGATGCCACTAATGGTGATATGCGCATCCTGCTGTGCATGCACTTTATCTGCCCCTGTCACATATTATCCTTGGCATCGTTCCTTACTTCATAATAATAATAATAATAATAATAATAATAATAATAATAATAATAATAATAATAATAATAATAATAATAATAATAATAATAATAATAATAATCATTGTTTCACAGGAAGGGGAAGGCGCAGAATCTGTCACACTTGTTTCTGTGGACACCTGAACCGCGCCGTAAGAGAAGGGACGGAGAAGATAGTGAAAGTGGAAAAAGAGAAAACCTCCATCGCCCTTCCTGCACAGCATACTAGCCAAGAAGCATGATATCCTTCTTAGCAACTTTCGTCTTTTTATATCTGTTCACCCTCTCTCCAGCGCCATCAGGAAAGCAGCCCAAGCGTAGTGAGATATCTGTACTTGCCTGACGTAGATTCCTCTGAAGATCCTTTCGTCTAGAAGACGGGAAAATGCGAAGCCATATGGAGACTGCTCGAGAGGGTGCGCAGCCACAACGAAATTGCGCACGTTATAGCGGTTGCAGTAAGCGGCCATATTGACGACCATGGAGCCCTGGTCGAGGATGATCGCGGCCTGACGTTCGGCGACTTTGGCCAGTCTCGAGTCAGCGAAGATCTCGTGCATCGGGTACATAGCGTTTCGGAGGCGCGACAGCGCCCACACCTTTTTCACTGCCTCCGAGTTGGTGTGCTGCGTGGCACAAGGACCAAACAAAAAATGATGATTAAAGCCCAAAAGGAGAGAATAAAAGCGTTTTCTTATCAAACGTTAATGCCGCATGTATTCCAGCGTGGATAAAAGCATGCTGTTGTGTGTCTCAAATACCACATGGCAGTGCAGAGCTCCGATGCATCTCATAATGATTGCACAACTTTGGCTCACGCTAGCCTGGACGAAGTCATACTCGGAACGAAGACAAAAAAGATAACCATAGAAGAGGACACGGCACAAAGGAGCATTCTTTTGTGTCGTGTCCTCTTCTGTAGTTTTCCTTTTTTGCGCTGTCTTCGCTCCGAGTATGTTTCACTTACTAGCCCAGCACCATGTTTGATTGATGGACGAAGTCAGGATACCACGACTTTATATCAAACACACAAAAAATATTTCCATCAATAAAATTACGTGATTGATGATGTAGTTAGCGCCAAAAACGAGTACCAAGGTGGGAGAACGACACAACGCGACCGATGTTATGTCGTTTTGTGTCGTTCTCCCGTATTGGTCCTCGTTTTTGGCGCTACTACATCATAAATCAACTCGCATTAGGTTTCAAATCGCCCAACTTTAGACATTAAAGCTATGTAAAGCGCGAGTCTACATTTCTGGACTTTTCCTATCATATTTGTCCTTATTTTGCTCAATTTTGTATCAGATTGCACATGTTTGCTTTGTAAGGGATCAAGGGGCTTGGGGAGCAGTTACGGGACTATGAAATTCGATACTTTCGCATTCGCTGATCAGTGGCACTTTGCTCATTCTGCCTTCCTTTCGACATGTTCGACAATCCTAAAATGAGTCTCAGCGTCCAATACTTTGCCTATTTTTGCTGGAATACGCGAAAGCAAGCCTGAGGCACTGCTGAAAAGGGCAGACAAAACGCTCCTGTTTCATAATACATGAACGGCCCAGGGGGGAGGTGAGTAACTGTTTGATTCAGAAGCAGTGCGACTTCATAGTGATTATTCTGACTAGCGTACTGATTCTGGCTGTTCTGACAGGCAATATTACTTTAAAAAAGTAAAACTGCAACTAAGATTATAAAGTCGAAACTAATGGTGATTCCCAATCGCCCATTCGGAGCGGCTTGATTCCGCGAATAACAGGGTGCCTAGTGAGTCTAGGCGTTATAGGGTCATGATTCAAACAGAACTCAGTACTTGAATCTAAATAATTCCTTAAAACATGCACTTCGTTTTCGCGGAGCGCGGATAGAAAAAAAAAAGAGTTCCAAGAGCACTGCAGAATCTGCAGTAGAGAAATTAGAAAGTGTCGAAAACAACCAGTATTCCGTTGAGTGCATCAAAGTTCACCTGCTTTCCATAATTAGTTCACAGGAAGGGAAAGGCGCAGTATCTGTCACACTTGTTTCTGTCGACACCTGAAGTCGTTTGAGGTACCATCGAGTCCACACGCCGACGTCCAGATTTTCGCGTATTGGGGGTAGCAAAAATTTCCGCTTTGAAAGAAATGCTACATCCTAATTGTGGTTCGCCATTAATAGACTTGCCGTCAATTTCAGAAAGATTTAATGTTGCAAAAAGAGTAATAACTGGCCTGATTATATGCTAATGCTGACAAGATGCTTTTTGTGGTAATTTAAACTTCCAAACTAGTCTCTTTCATTTTAGTTTTTATTGTTTTCTTTATGACTGATATGTCGCGTTATACTCTGTCATTCGCGATATTTGGCATTTTACCTCCGCGTAGTTTTCATAGTGCGTCCCCGCCGGGATCAGAGGCGTGAGGTACGGTCTCTCCGCCACGTCTTCTATGCTCTCCACGTCCGGTTCGAAGTTTGCCACAGCTTGCTGAGACTTGAGGAGACTGGCGAACGAGTTGGCCAAAACAACCACCATCATCAGCCACACAGCGAGCAGTATCTGCTGGGACATGCGACCGTAGCGTCTCGGACAGCCTGAAACAGATCAAGCTGTTAGCGATGAAGCCCCGTCATATTACAATGATGACGAGCGGTACACTAGCTGTGTATTGCGGTTTCTATGGTGGGAAGAGACCACCAACCAATGAGGGTTCGCCTGTCACCTTTCCACCACCTGAGGGGGGAGAAAGAAAAAGAGGAAGACACTGCGGGACGCAGGTGGCGGCCGTGCAGACGCAGCGGCGGAATACCCGAATCCCGCAGTATTCAACTCGCAAATATTACCCTTCCAGCTCAACCACAAACTGTGCTTCATCCAAGACGCTTGATCTATAGAAGGACAGCTGCTCAACAATCACACACCAGTGGTTGCTTATCTAGCTCCTGATGGCGTTTATGATTGAGTGTTCAGAACAGCAGTCACACTGCTCTGCCATAGTGCTTTAGTTCGGTGGCTTAAGGGTTTTAATACCTGTAAAAAATACTTCAGCAAAAATTAATTGCTTAAGCTTTTAGAAGTAGGCAGTAAATGGTTTGCATATTTTAACCTGTTAAGTTTGGTCAAGGCATGTACGCGCGCTGGACTTGAAAGTAATGGTTGACACCGTATGGCAAGAATGCGTGGCTTGAAGTTTGTCGCGATGCAAGCGTCATTTTAGAAATTACAGTATTGTCATTCTTAGATTAAGGAGCCGAATGGTTGTGAAATATATTATTTTACTGTTATCTATAGTATTTCGATGCACTGCTCAGAGTCTTTTTATTCTTTTTATGGCACGAATATAACCTTATATGCCCGGAAGATCTTTCTATACTCATATATCTTGGCAATGTTTGGCAGAGAGTTTAAACCGCATTTGCCGGCCGAATGTATACCATAGTGCACTAACATTTCATGGGATGAACGTGATTTGCAAAACTAGCAGAAACGGTGAGGTGTGGAGGATCTTTGTAGTAGATTCCCCAAAACTACAATCCTTTACACCATTAATACGAAAACAGAGCAATGTGGCAAAATCTCGAAACCCAGCTTTACGCCAAACTTGAGAAGGAACCTCACAGGTTGTGTACGGGATTGTAACGCGCGTGATATACAGTGAGGATATTTGAAATATTTTTCCCGACATAGTGAAATAAACATTTTATGAGCAATATACATATATGCACGTTCAAGCAAAATTATATGTTGCGCAAGTCGGTTTTGGCCTTCCGTATTAATAGCGTGAAGACACCACAAAGCAAAAGAGGACACAACAGCGCTGTTATGTACGCTTCAAATTTGTGCCGGCTTTGCTCTGTTAATATGACAGCCCATTTAAACACGGTTCTTATTTTTTTTTAGTTTACAGACAGGCTGTTCTTCAAGTGCTGCCTCACTCCCATTTCCTCACTGGCTTATGTGCATGTGTGTTTGGGTTGTCGTTACAACAATTGGGGGGGGGGGGGGTTAATATGGTACGTGACAGCACCCGGTTCAGACCACTAAGCGTGGTGCATTGCCATAGCGATTCCAATGAAAGCATGCGTCTTCTCCCATTCAAACGATAACTGCCTTGGTACCATTCATCATCCAATTTCCGGTTACACCACTACTGCTACTACTACTACTACCACTACTACTACTACTACTACTACTACTACTACTACTACTACTACTACTACTACTACTACTACTACTACCACTACCACCACCATCACTACCACTACTACTACTACTACTACTACTACCACTACCACTAATACTACCACTACTACCGCTACTACTACTACTACTATTACCACTACCACTACTACTACTACTACCGCTACCACTACTACTACTACTACTACTACAATTTAGTAGTACAATGTACTACAACTACTACTACTGCTACTACTACTACTACTACTACTACTACTACTACTACTACTACTACTACTACTACTACTACTACTACCGCTACTACCGCTACCACCGTTATCACTGTAACGATATCCAGTCTCCTAGAGATATTCTAGAAACATGCGGCAAGTTTTGGAATCTATTTGGACCTTGGAAAATTGTGCAGCGCCGATAGTTTCTCAGCAATATATCAGCAGTTGCTCGTTAAGTTCGGTTAGTGGAGATTAGGTTAAACTATATTTACGAGATATGTTTGCCTCTTATTCCGTGTTTTCATTTTGTTAGAGAGCATCCCTTTGAAAGAGCATCCCGTCTAGCAATCACGTTAACTTCTTCGCAGCGTGCTTCACAAACTAGCTCGACAAAATTCTCACCACAAATGCGCTTTTCCCTGACACCTTCGCAAAAGCCAGCATTTATATGTGGACGGCGCAGTCGGTAACCACATCCCTGATGTTATAGCTATAGCTTGTATAATCTGACCGTGGGAAAATGTGATCTCCTTGTCTCAGCCCGCTTACGTACTCTGGTGTATGGGCAGTTTCGGACATTGTTCTCACTATTACATTACTTTCGGACAAAAGCAGGCCTAGCAGATCCCAGCCGAAGGCGTAAGCTTTCCGCAAAAGTTCGCCACTTTTCCCGCCTTGCATTGATGATGGCATCCATTCGCACATAGCCAGCAAACAGGAAATGATGACGAGGAAGGTGAAGATCAGGATCCACACCTGAAAAAAAAAAAAAGCACATTGATGACGTATACATAGCTATGCGCTATTTTAAAACAGGACAGCAAGAACGGCAACGGCTCAAGAGGTATCTTAACAGCGTCAGTAGCAGATCTAGCGCGATCCAGCACTGCGAATTAAATTATCTGTGACTTATTGATGAAGGCTATCGGTGGCGGTTTTTTGGAGCAAAAGCATACCGTAGCTGCGCTAAATAAGGAAAGCTTGACACCGACCGTGTCTACCTCGCATGTGCAATTCCGCGGTTTGAGTTAAAAAACTGAATGCGATACAAAAGAACTCGGACGTTCTACGATAATAACAACAACGTTCCGACATCACACAGTACACAGGTGCATTACAAGTTGCTTAAGAATTGGTTTATATTAAAGGAGAAGTGCAGTATCTGTCGCACATTTTCTGTGGACACTGTATCAACACCAAAGTATAGGTGCTCCCTTTACCGCGCCGTAAGGAAGGGAGGAAGGTGGGATTGAAAGAGCAAAAGGATAAAGTTTTAGAAAAAGAGAAGAGCCGTATTGCAAAGCTGTGCAGTTATTTCGACTACCTGAAGATCTTTAACGTGTACTGACATCGCACAGCGCACAAACGCTAATAATAATAATAACTGACTCACAGGAAAGGAACGGCGCAGTATCTGTCACACTTGTTTCTGTGAACACCTTAACCGCGCCGTAGGGAAGGGAAGAATATATATATATATATATATATATATATATATATATATATATATATATATATATATATATATATATATATATATATATATATATAAAGCCAGGCGCCCGTGTGCTGTGCGATGTCAGTGCACGTTAAAGAACCCCAGGTGGTCGAAATTTCCGGAGTCCTCCACTACGGCGTCTCTCATAGCCTGAGTCGCTTTGGGACGTTAAACCCCACAAACCAAACCAAACCATATATATATATATATATTCTTCCCTTCCAGGTTTACCAAGTCTTCGGAATGTCAATGCAAATGGGAGACGCGTCGCAATTGCGTTGGCATACAAAAGATCCGGCCGCACAAAAGATCAGCAGATCGGGCAGTGTCGTGACGGTGGCGTGAAGGTCCGGTGCCGGAGCACCGAGCCTCCACGCCAGCCGTTCAGGGTACCCAATCATCCGATGGGTAAGGGGGACCCAAGCATTCCCGGAAAGACCTATATAGTGGCTGCACAGCAACGACAGCTTTTCGTAAAGAAAGTATCAAAATTCCTATAAAGAAAGGTGTTAGGCAAGGAGACACGACCTTCTCAGTACTATTCACAGCTTGCTTAGAGGAAGTCTTCAGAGACTTGGAATGGGGAGCAGTTAAGGATAATGGTAGATGGAGAATACCTCAACAATCTGCGATTCACTGATGACATTGCCTTGCTAAGTAACTCAGGGGATGAACTGCGAAGAATGATTGATGACCTAGACAGGAAAAGTAGAAAGGTAGGCTTGAACATTAATATGCAGAAGACTAAGGTAATGTTCAACAGCCTCGGGAAGGAACAGCAGTTTACGTTAGGTAGCGAAGCACTGGAAATAGTAGGCGAATATGTCTACTTATAGTACAGGTAGTAACCGCAGATCCGCACCATGAAAGGGAAATAACAAGGAGAATAAGATTGGGATGGAGCGCATTTATGACTACTAGCTTACCGGTATCGCCCACGAAGAAAGTATATAACAGTTGCATCTTACCTGTACTCACCTATGGGGCTGAAACGTGGAGGCTAACCAAGAGAGTTCTACTTAAGTTGAGGACAACCCAGAGGGCTATGGAACGAAAAATGGTAGGGGTAACATAAAGAGATAGAAAGCGTGTAGAGTGGGTCAGAGAAATAACTCAAGTTACCGACATTCTAGTGGAAATTAAGAAGAATAAATGGACATGGGCAGGACATGTAGTGCTAAGAGAGGATACCAGATGGTCGCTTAGGGTAACAAACTGTATTCCAGGGAAAGGAAAGCCCCACGGAGGGCGGCAGAAGACTAGGTGGCCGGATGAGGTTAATTTCGCAGGGGTCAAGTAGATGCAGCTAGCATGGGACCGGGTTGCTTATTACCAAACCATATCCCGTAGGAGCACTCGAGCAGACGGCGCTCTAGCGCGTGATGCCTCTGAGCAACGCCACCTAGTGACAAATTGCGGATATATTATCTGAACGAATAATAGCGCATTTAAAGGCTGCTGTTCCGGTCGCTTTTGTGGCGCACTGGATTGATACCACCAACATCTGCACTGATGCCACTGAAACATCTGTTCGGCTCTTCTGTTGTAATTTTTTTCTGATTTTTTTTTTATTTGCCTTCAGTGAGTGTATATTACCTTTAGGTTGCGTTCACTGACACATTTCAGTAACAATCGTTATGAGAACGGTTACACTAATCAATCACCTTCACCATAATTATTTCCTGCCTTCAGTAAGTGCATCTTACCTTTAGGTTGCGTTCAGACACATCTTTTAGCAACAATCTTCATTTACAGTGAGTGTATGTTACCTTTAGGTTGCGTTCAGAGAGACTTTTCAGCAACAATCGCCGTTTAGCTCGCTGAGAGCGTCGTCTGCTCCTGTGCGCCTACAGGATATGGTTTGGCAACACGCGACCGGGTTAATTGGAGGAATATGGGAGAGGCCTTCGTCCTGCAGTGGGTATAGTCCAGCTGATGATGATGATGATGATGATGATGATGATGATGATGATGATGATGATGATGATGATGATGATGATGATGATTTGGAAGAGCAGCGGCGAAGACAGCCCGTAGACATTCGGGCCAATCAAGGGCAGCGATAGCAATGCCACTGAATGAAATGGCCCACATGCATTTCTATCTCTTCACAGATAATAGAGGAATAAAAATAAGGAAACTATAAAATAAAAGCAACAGAACAAATAAAAAAAATAAATATGGTTATAAGATAACAATAAAAGGTAGAAAAATAAAAATAAGGTTGTAGCCGTCGAGAAAGCAGCGAAACGCTGAACGAGCTCATAACAGGACTAGACACGGAACTCGCAATTATTTCGTACTTTCGCAGGTATGGACACAAGTGCATCATTGAAATTTTGTTATGCCTCACAGCTAAAATCCCTTACTTGCTTTTATTTCCGTGAATAGAAAGATATTTGACCATCAGAACCGAACTCCTTGATTGCTTCATGCATTTTAAAATAAGAATATAATAAATTGGTTTACCCTTCAGGGTTTCATGAGATACAAGTGTGAGCCCTGTGCATTTAAAATACCTCAGCTGGCTTATTGTCCAACAATTGATTTTCGATGCACTCTTCGCCTCTCATTCGTCAATCTGGCTTGCTGTTTTCTTATAAAATGTGAAATGTAAATCCATCCTTTAAAATATACTCCACGCGACGACTTCATATTTGCATAATCACACATTAAGAACTCTTTTTAAACATTGCGTAATTTTCGATTGTGTATCCCTTTTATGACACCCTTAGACGCTGACGCCATTTGCTTTTGTAGTTTTAAGAAATTACGCCCCGTAGAGCTTGCATCATATGCTCAATGCAGATACGTGCTCCGTATCTAAAGGAATAGTTTGTGTACGGAGGCCGCAAAGGTGGTCGTCTATTCCCTGCGAAGCATTAGAGAGTTTTAGCTTACCGTGATCCGCGGTCCGCTACCGTGACCCGCCACCGCGCGTTCCACTGCGCATGCCCAGATCCCCCGTGACGCCAATAGATGGCGCCACATACTGGATGTCGGCACACAGACCTGCCGCGTCGGGACCAAGCAGCTTGAGCGCCCCGCCGACGCGCGCTAGGGCGTCACGGTGGCGGATCGCGGATCACGGTAGCTTTAGATTTAATACAGAGATTTAGGTAGTCCTATCGAAGCGTAGAGAGGCCGGACCACATGCCTAAACTATATACAATTTTCAGCCCTTTGCCGAAGCAGGGCGATGGCAAAAGGTTCCTATACCTCGATGTCAAAGGCGCGGATGTAGTCGAATGCGTTGAATCCCGATGAAGGCGCGCTTGTAAGGATGGTGCAACCGATGACGTCCAGGCAGGGACCGTACCGCACCACTCCGTACCGTTCATGGTTGATAGTCATGAATGACATAGAAGCGTCAGCCTCCTGCGGGAGGTGAGCCGCGGGTAAGGCAGTGCACGAGTTTGACGCGGAGGATCAGCGATTGAAAGAAATTTGCGCTCTAAAGAAAGTGTTGCCATTGCAAAGTATTCGTAAAGTTAAGATGATGGACGCATTTAGATGAAGAATTCGACTTATTGCATTACCCACTGCTTTGACATAAGCATAGCTGAACATTAATTAAGGCAGAGCAGTCGCAACACTTTGGTTCACCTAAAAAGCATTTATGCCTAATTAAAGGATGAACTTACACTCTCCTTCAACATTCAATGGCCATATCGTTTAGAAGGAAATATGTAAGATGACGCGAAGCTTTTGAACGCTAAGAAAGATAAGTTACCGTGCAAAAAAAGGAACCTTCTTACATGCATGCCACACCTGTACAGGAATGGAAAGGCCACGGTGTAAAAGCAGTCTTTACAGTGTTTTAGAGAGGACGATTACGCGCTATAATTTGCTGCTTTTAGCGATTCTTACCACCACCGTTAGCATCATCTATGTTTTTTTTTTCTTTAAAAATAACCTACGTGTGCTGAAGCGACTGACAACAGTAAGTCAATAGCGTTTTTGTTTTTTTACCTTTTGAATTTGAAGATGAAATGTGCAGTTTAACGCAGAGATACACGCATCTTCATTCATTCTTTTCTCTGGCAACAATGCTACCAACTAAAGTGTACTGCATTTAACACCTAATATTTGGGCGTGAAGCACTATAGTGGCCCTATGCTTACCGTCACGTGTTCCCTTTCCTATGGTGCTATTGTAATATCCCTCACTAGAAAGGTGCACTGCCCTCAAAGTTAAAGGCCTTATGAGGCGGTTCGCGAATTCAAGGATACACGTAGGCTTGTAGCTAGGCAAAATTATTTAAAGCGATTGAGCTAAAGGCCACGAACTCTAGAAGCTCCTCAGGCGTCGGTGTTGTCGGTGCTGTGATCGAAAAATCACGGGCATGCATACTGTACCTGTTAACTAGCAGCTCACGTGGCAGAACACGATAGGGTGTAGGGCTGTGTGACGGGCTGAGGTCACTTTTTTTTTCTTTATTTTTTTTTTTTTTTTGAAAATACAATAAAGATGTGTCCAACACTGTTTGGACCCGTAGCCATAGGCTAGTTATGGTTCCAAGAAATGAAATACAATGATGCAGACACTTCGTCACATGCATAATACAAACTAGGAAAAGCGGGGAGTAGGATGTATACATCAATACAAATTCTAAAAAGCAAGCGGAACAAGGAACAATCGCTTCATTTAAAAAAAAAGAGAGAGAAAAACATCGTGCGTGCTAAATTACAGTAATATATCAGATACCAACGGTGCACAGTATTAGTATCACATATAATGCATGCGCTGAAAAAATGTTTTAGCTGTAGACGCGAAAGTTCGAGCGTATTTTATTTCTTGTGGTAGAGTGTTCCATATCTTAGCACCTATGAAAGACAGCCGTCGTTCTCCATACCCATTATGGGTAGGCGGTAGATTAAAGTTTCCTAATGTTGCATTTCTGGTAGTAAGTGATGATGTATGAAAAAGGGATATATGGAAGGGGTGGTTATATCTTACGATGCTGTTAACTACAGTTGCTGTTTTTAGCTGGCGCAGTGAATCGATTTCAGAGCCGCGTAAGCAGCAGCTGCCACCTTGGCCTTCTCCTTCGTAAAACTTGGTCGATTTGGGATATATGCCGCATGGTCTTGCACATAATACGGTCGCATACGCCGGTATGCTGCTGAGTATGTGAGGTAAGCCATAGGCTCAAATTAATGCATTAACTGTTGGGACACTTAAAAAGTTCATATGCGCTAAGGATGGCCCGCAAGGAACCTGCCCAGGAAAGCCAATAGCTTTACCGCCTTAAATCCTAAAGGCGGAGCTTAAAAGCCTCCCCACAATTTTCTTTTTCTTTTTTGAATAGAAATGTCCGAAATATGCGCGGTTGTGGTATGAGGAAGACAGGTCGATAAGCAGTGTTCTTTACGTGGTGATGGTCTTGTTTGGGTGAGAAGGGAGAGGAGGGTTCTCAGATTATTTTATCCCCTCTATATAACGCGCCCAGCTCTTTACAGGCAATGTAACTAGTATGTCGATAGTTCCTTGATTACAAAATTCTTCGCTGCTATTAACACCCATTCTACATGGCCGCCGGTAGCCAATATTAAACAGATTCCAAGTGTAAGTACTACGTAGTGACCTCGGATGCAGATTTACATGTTCTTCGCTCTTTGTCGGAGATTTGCGAAAGTCTCTAAGCGACCCTTGAGTGCAAGATCGCTGAAGGTGCGACGGGAAACCTTTCGATGAGCCCGCCAGGATCTTCAGTTCTGGCATATTTTGTTGCGAGTTAGAAGAAAGACTGTCGTTTTCAATCCAATCAGACCTTACCCCTCTCATGAGGGAGCCGACCATCCCTGTCCACGACCCATTCGGCTGGCGTACTCCATAGTCGACTGCTTGCGTTAGACTGTAACTGCAAGAAAAGCAAAAGCAATTCAGGATGGTCATAGAGATAATTAATTTTATTGACTTGCGTGTACGGCTAATGCCATCCAGGATTATCGCATGAATGACACATAGAGGCTTGAATGTTTCCAGTACTTGGGATGAACCAAATTTCACAAGATTTTATTGTTTTTAACCAACAATACGTGCTTGTATTACGCAATATTACAAAACAAAAAAACTCCGCTTACAAAGGTGTGAAATAAAAACAGTAATAAATCACAGTTCACATTACAAACCATAAAAATTAAGCAAAGCGTCAGGCGCATTTCGTGTTTTACATGTAAGTGGTTCCTTAAATAACTTGAATATGTACTGCTACTATAATATTATAAATATATTAATTACTATGCTGTTCACAATAAAGCTCCAGGTAATTCAATACACTTATGGCTGTTCGAAAAAAAATAAGAATGTGAAACGGTGAGGCGCGCAATGGATAGGTTTTCAGCTAGCGTCAGGATCTGTAGAGAATCATGCATTTGGAAGGCTTGCTTTAGTGGCACTGCCCGCAAATAGAAAGCTGCAGTCGTCACGTTAATAAATTACGACCTAAAGTTGCCGGCGACCTTCAAAGCAAAACCGTAAGGGAGAGTTACCACACCTTGTAATCTCGTTTGCCTCAACCCACGATCGCTCTCTACCTGTATGAGCGAAGAGTAAACTGCATCGAAGGATGGTGTTTCAATCATTGCCGATAATTGTAAAAGAGTCTCAGTGCAAACTTGTAAAAAAGAAAAGTGCTAAGCATAAATGCCTGCAAAGGGTGAAATATGCTTCAATAATAATTTTAACGGTGTGATTTGAATGACTATAAATTAACGTATGCCCTCCCAAGCAACGAGCCCCCACTGCAACTAAAAATCGGCGGTGTAGAGAGTTTTCCAACTAAATAGAGAAAAGGGCACAGCAATGCATCAGGTGAACGGATGTAATACCTTAAAGCAGGCATTCGCCGAGACGCAGATAGATCCTATAATATTATATTTACTATAGGCGAGTTTTTCTGGAATGAAGAAAATCTACCTAATAGCCAGAGATTCATTGGCATGCTTTCTGAAAAAAGCATCGCACGAAAGTTTTCAGCGATGCACCGACAACCAAACTCAAGCGTCT
>NC_139347.1:72800043-72815043 GCF_055883805.1 Amblyomma maculatum | reverse complement strand
ATTTACAGACACAACAAGTTTTTGCAGTTCAAGGCAGATTTCATTTCTACTGTGTAGTTAAAGCATATTTTAAAAAGTTTCTCTAAATAAAATATTCGAATTCTTTTCTGCAGAAAGCCTCTTTTTAATGTACGAGACATTAAAAAAAATACGTTCATTAGAGGGTTATGTTCAATATTATGGTTCTGAAAATTAAAAGCAAGTGTTCAACATGTTTTGAGAATGCAAAAGGGCAACACACAAAGGCACCAATGCGACATAAACAATGCATACCACAATAATGGCTGATTAATTATACTGTAGACCTCATGCATATCGTCAAGGAAACAAGTTTAATTATTGTGGCTCTAGTAAGCTTACTCTCAGCTTGGAATGTTCTGGCTGCTGACAGTCCATATTGGTTTTCTCATTCCAATGGAACGGTAACATATTAACGCATTTGAATTGCAAACACTGAAGTGATTTATACCATCATATGCCTCGGGTGAAGATTTAATACTGTAAGAGCACTGCCATATCGGACGGTCGTAAAATAATCCCTGTTATTTAGACAGTATTATACTTGTCGAATTAATGACTGGATCTCAGATCAAATGCTTTTTTTTTCACTCTGTAATAAATCAGCTTTCAGTATACAAAGCTTACATTTCTTCTAATAACCGTTCAGCGCTGCCTAACTATGTGTCGAAGACCAAGAATTTACAGCGCCATTTTTTTTTAAATAGGGTGACAATGTGACACATCTTAACTGCAGGGCGGTTTCGGGAGAAACGTGCTAGTGACGTGTGGCCGGTGCAGAAATAAAACAACAAAAGCAACCCAAGCGTTTAAACCTTGTCTCGTTACCACAGATTCGCTTTTCAGAAGGTGCGGCGTTAATTACTGCCCGTAGGACATCGCGCAGGGCAAATTTAAACCAAGGGGAACAAGTGGAGATTGCGTAAAGAACTCAGCAGTGATTAAAATTTGCACCAGCTTTTTATATCACAGCTGCTATGCATTTCATTATTTTTTGGCTACGTCATCTCACTAACATAAAGGACAGCCAGCCGCGATTATGTTGTGCAGTGCTGGTGATACTTTCTTAGCCTCGCATTGAAAAGTTCGCGGTACTTTTTATGTCTGCCTGGTATTATGTGACACAACAATAATTAGTTTCTGGTGAGGTACACTGTGTCGAGGTTTTCCCGAACTGACTGGTGCCCCTAAAGTTGGTATTGCGCTCACTAATGCAGAAAGAAAACAAATTCACACATGATCAATGAGATTCGTGTGGCATGTACGTGAGTTCATTACTTTTCTGCACCATACTACAGGATTATGTTCTCTTCTGTGGGAAGAAATGACAGAAATATTAATGCTCGCATGCGAATCATTTATTTTGCAATGGCTATTTTGTTTTACGGACTTCAACCGCATGGCGTGTCCTGTTGTGGTCGGTGTTTCGTTCAGATGAAGCTTTCGAACCCAATAGGATTATCGGAGTCTTGTAGTAAGGGGCGTGGCCTCCTCCCATACCACTTTCCGGATACATGTTCGTGATTTTTGAGGTGGCGCTGTTCAGGTGTACAGCTAGAAGTGACAGATACTGAGTCTTTCCTTTAAACCAATTTACATTTGCAGTTACAAGTGCACGCTCAGCCACCAATATGGCTTCTTGCTGTTCAGGTTATTCAGCAGCCTTTTCTTTGGGTGTACTTGGTTTGACCGTGGGCTGGTTTCATGGTTATTGAGTCGTAACCATGCGAAAATCAGGTTTCCACTACATAATGTTGCAGAGATTTCGCTATAGAAGAAGATATCTGAAAGTGGTCAGTTACTGATACAAACGCACTGCATATTCTTATCACGTTTGCAGCCATCGGCAGTCGTCAAGGCTCTGCGACAAGTGGTATCTGATAAAGACCCCGCCTTGTGGGACGACCTTGTGTGAGTATTGAAAGCCTGCACACATTAATATTTACTTTGATGTTTCGTTTTTCCCATAGCCTGGTTTCTGGCGTAACGGTGGGTGGCATAGAAAAACAAGACAATGCAATGCAAGCCAATGGCACGCACAGAAAGAAAAGATGCAGAAATTTGCTACAAAACTCTCATTAATCGCAATAATAATTACCAACAGTGACACCACTTCGTGAGTGAGACTACCTGATCGGCAGAATGACGTTAAAATGAGCTTGCCACATTGAATTTCAGCTCAACAACGGTCGACTGTGTGAATTATCTTCCAATGAAGTTTTTGTTTCTTTCCCTCTTGTGTTCAGAGGCTTCCGTTAGCACTTGTTTTATATTGCTTATGTTCTCTACTCGGTAGAACTTGCCAGAAACATACCAGCCCGCCAGTTTTGCAAACTTTTTCAGCCAGCTTTTACGAATATTTGTCGGGGGTCTCCTATATTTAATATAACGTATCTTTTGTGCAGGAGGTCTTTAAAATGAAGTGGTTTTGAATCATACAGATAACAATAATGTTCGCGCAATTTCGCTAATTTAGGGTTCATATTCTTCTTTCAGCAGATTTTAGATGTTACAGTCACCCCTCCCCAATATTTCTTTCTCTCTTACAGTCTCTAGTTAACCCATTTGCAAAGAAGTGTTTTCTGAAGTTTATTTCGTTTCTTCCGAAATACGCATACCAACGGTTTTTTCTAAGTTCAGCTTCATGTTTTGCTTCTCACACCTACTTGTATAATACGAAGGTCAGCTAGTAGTTCAGGATGTCCATGCACGTTTTTCGCACATGTGTATATAAAATAATTTTTGGTAAATAAAGAGCGAGGTACGTGTTTAATGCACATCAGAAATAAAAGTGGTCCCAAAACTGACCTTTGTGGGGCGCCTAAGGCTACTTCATATAGGAACACAAATGCCGAATTTATTGCGTCAAACTAAATTCCGGGCTTAGATATTGTGAATTCATGCAATACTCTCCGTATTATATTTAAGCTTTTGTAATTTGTGAATCAACAAAGTAGGATTAATGCATCAAAGGCCTTTTACAATCTATTAAATGCACAATATGCTGCTACCCCTGTGTTATACGTCATCCCTGTTGGCGGTGTTCTGTCGATAGTAGAAGTGCAGATAAGGGTTTCCTCAGTTTCGCGCCGGCAAGCACTGTTGTTGTCGTTGTTGTTGTTGTTGTTGTTGTTGTTGTTGTTGTTGTTGTTGTTGTTGTTGTTGTTGTTGTTGTTGTTGTTGTTGTTGTTGTTGTTGTTGTTGTTGTTGTTGTTGTTGTTGTTGTTGTTGTTGTTGTTGTTGTTGTTGTTGTTGTTGTTTAAATTGATGGCAAAAACCTCATATAGGGGGATCGGCCAAGAATTGGGGTGCAGAGATATTTGCTTTTGAGAATTCGAACGCAGAACACCTGGCCTATACTTCTCACAAGATGTCTGCAGCACTGCGAAAGGCAGAGGAGCCCTTGCAGTTGAGCTCCTAAGTGCATCTCACCCCTGGGCACTATAATAGAGAATTGTGCTCCTACTGTCACCCCCACCAATTAAGGGGCCCAGAGGCGAGTAGGAGCACGATTGCCTATTGTAGTGCGCGTGATTTTGATTGGACCCGGGTGCCTCTGCCTTTCGCAGTGCTGCAAATATCTTGTGATACGAAGTATAGGGCACATACACTTCGTTGTCACCAGGTGTCCAACGTGCCACCTGCCAAGATGTAACACTACGAAGTGTGTGCGTCTCCAGCACATGGTCGAAGCTCGAACTGCGCTTGCCGGCAAGGTACTGCGCCCGGTTTAGTCTTGAATAAATCCGCGTCGGCCCTTCCTCTGCCGATACAACACTGGCGACGAGCTCGGGTTATAACATGCTGTCTAGTACTTCACATATGTCAAGCACAAACTATGTTCGCTCAGCGACACAGGAAGCACCATGTCGGAAATCATGTTGATGAGGAGTAAATAGCGAATTCACATTAAGATGAACCAAGCTTGTGCATAACACATGTTCTCATGTCTTGCAGGCGACACTTATGAGCGATGTTGGTGTGTAGTTGGACACTAACTCCCATGCCCAGGCTTTTAAACTGAGGGGACACCTGCTAATCTCCAGTCATCGCTTGGACAGAATTCTTTAAATAATGCGCACAGAAAAGGGGCAGCTCAGAGTGCGAATGTGTGAATTGTCGCAGCCAGTAATGCTGGATAAGTGCATATTTAAACAGGAAGCTTTTTTAAGAATGCAATAATTTCTTATATTGCATATTCCACTGAAACCATCAATATTTCTGCACATATGCTATTGAGGCGCTTGCGGCGTTTTGCCATTCATTTTCAAAAAAGCACCCCACCTGTTGTTTGTGACAGTGTCAGCCTCTCGTTGCTAGCAAAGTTGAAAGCTGAAATGAAATATTTATTGAGCATCGGAAGATTGGACAATTTTCGCGTTTTTTTTTTTTCATTTTCATATCAGCGCCGTAAAATATTCCACAGTTAATTTACGATCAAAACTGATGTCCGAATAAGCTGACTTGACTAGCGTCTGAATCAAATATCTGATTACATACTGCAAGTACACTTGGGGCTCGGGTTCAAATCCGACCTCGGAGGCTGCGTTTCGATGGAGGCGAAACGGAGCGGCGTCCGTGTGCTGTGCGATGTCAAGGCCCGGTAAAGAACCCCAGGTGGTCGAACTTTTCGGAGTCCTCCACTACGGCGTCTCTCATAGCCTTAGTCGCTTTGGGACGTTAAACCCCACAAACCACAAACCAAACTTGGGGCTCACAAGACACATTTTAATGTAATCTGTAGTAGCCATAGTGGCCATAACAAAATCTTATGCACAACAATATCAGCTTGAGCGTGAAAACAAAAGACGGCACGAAAGCAAAAATGAGGTGCACGGCTTCACAAATTAAACGATCGAAATTGAACACGCGTAACTTGACTGCACGCAGTTAGCGGGATCCGCATGTTTCAGAACAGCTTAATAAACTCTCGCTGTTAAATGATTTTATAACGGGTCGCTTTATGGTAGCGGAATTCTTTGGGACTCAGAAAGCTTGTTTGTAAGGTGTTATTGTTTATAGCTGATTGTTTTCTAGCCTTTTTGTGCAGTAGTTTTGTTCCTAAATACAGGAACTTTCGCCGAAACTATTACTGAGTTAAAAATCTTAGATTAGAATGCGCATCGTCTCCATCAAACTGGAGCTGTTTTGTTTGACTGGCAAATATACAAATATATCAGATTTCTTTTGAGAGCTTTAATTGATGGCAGAAAAGAAATCACAACCCCGTAAATGAATCAGATTGTCTGACTGTTCGGTAAGAAAAACATATCTCTCCATCCTACAAAGCGAATGGTGAAAGTATAAATTTATGTGGCTGGCGTTATCTAAGCATAAATAAGCATAAATCATAAATAAAATGTTTATTAATGAACTAATGTAGTGAGTGCAGTACACTTCGCCTGCACTTAACCCGTTAGTCAATTCTGCATAATTCGCTTTCATAACTCGAGAAGGAACCGAGTGGCGATGGTTTCGCGTGTTTTGCTTTGTTATAGTTTTCAAAACAAAGCGTTTTGTGGTCGGCTGCGCCGAGGCGAGCGCATACATTGCCAAGCTAAACAAAGGCGTCATCAGGCACGAACATAATCACGCGCACGCAACCTGAAGCGTATACGTAACGAGAGGGTTGCTTCGCCGAGTACTGGAACGCAGGCATTGTGCGCCCCTCTTTATATGTATATATTTTTTTGTATTTGCATGCACCCAGTCCGGTTGCCCCATCCGCAAAATTGAACGCATGATGCGCAGTCCTTTGGACTTGCGTTTCTTGGCAGCTGTCACCGAAAGTAAATAAAAAATGCTGCACGCATTGTTCTGTGGCAAAAGTTTAATTAACGTTGCTTCGCAATTACGCTCTGTAATTAATCGGAAGTCCGATTCCTTCCGACGGGAATATTCGACGCGGTTTTCGCGTAGGAACAAAGAGCCAAGGCCGGAAGCGTCTAGATTTGAAGCTTTTTTTTTTTTTTTTAGAGACGACTTGCTTTCAAAAATTGTTGAGCGTGTAAGCTTTGTCAGACAAGGATCAAGCTGAGAAATATGGCAAATATTTACGTTTCTGTGCAAATAGCATTTTTTTGTTGGAAACAAAGGCGAGCGCTCCAGCATGCCTCTTGTTTGCTGTTGCTCTAGAAATTCTTCAAACACACCGGAGCTTGAAGTGTCAAATCAAAGATGCAAATATAAATAAAGTAACTCTATACTTTTACCAACTTTCCTGTCGCAGCCTTTACTTTACAAAAGCGAGACTTCCTCCACTTTTGAAGTGAATATTTTTCGCATGATACTCCATAACGAGAACGAGACGCTATGCGTGCATCATGGAGCAATGAGAGCCCATTTTACGTGCCATGATTTGTCTTGTTTATTCTTTTTCGATTATGAAAAGTTTACGAATAAACATTTATAGCAGCGTGCAACACTAATCCTTCCTTCTTTGCTTTCCCTTTCCTCTTTCGATAAAAATATATATCATTTAATGAGGCCAAAGGGACGAACGAGCCCGTATGGAGGAACGTAATTCTCACTTGATGTATACTCCGCATCCTGCGAGAAAAATTCGCGACTGAAATTTCTTTGAAATTTTATTTACGTCTACAAACTCCACAAACAAACTCATACTGGATCTTCACTCTCTTTGGCACAGACGGACGTTAGACGACGGCTTGAATACCCGCGAGGCGTCTCTACTGCACGAAGAACTGCGCGAAGAGGACAGCGTGAACTCCGCCGAGCACGGAGATGCCCACCAGCAATTTCTTCTTCGGCTCTGCCAAGAGGTGGCCACCGTTACTGGTAAGCAGTCTCCTCGCCTCACATCTATAATGCGCCTTGTGTTTCTTGAGCGCAGTGAACCTCGCTTTTGAGTAATGGTACTTTTTGCTGTGTTAGCATAAGGTAAGATGGAGTCCAAAGACAGACTGCTCCCGCACCCCTATTGTATCGCGGGCAGAGAAAGATGTGCCAATTGGCGAGATAAATGAATAGGTCCTTTGGAGAATGGTTTTTGATTACTAGTTATTAAATAAAAGGGGGAATGCTACTCAGCGACCCACGGCCGAGAAAGCGGGCCCGGGAAGACCCCATGTATCTCCCCTGGGAAGTAGCGGAAAGGATAGGTTATTGGGGAAGAGGAAGTAGGAATAAGGATAGGGTTATGGGAATTAAGTGGGTATTGTGGGCAGAGTAGGATTTTGGTTGACAATTTGAGTCGAGCTCCCTTTCAGGCTTCCGTAGAGGGCGAGCACTCGCTCTTAGCCGAGATTACGGCCCTCGGCCTCAAGATCATTCCACCCCACAAGGTGTTTGCCGGGTTTCCAGCGTCTGAGACAGGTTTCCTTCGTGAAGCCGCTTTTGAGGCTCCCCGTTCCCAAAGCCCGGTTCCCCCACCCCGACTCTACTTGAGGTACTACAGAGAGGTGGATTTTGCTTAGCGTTCACCCCTACTTCAAGCTACTAGGCAAGTGGCCAGATTTTGGTCTCTGGCTGCTCTGGCGCACACTGATGGGTATTCTTTCCCAGTGTTCGGCTGATATTGCAATTAGGATGGTATATCGTGCAGGACGGACAATCCTGAAGTCCCATCCATTGCTACACGCAGTGCGAACCTCGAAGCTGAGAGATTCGGTGCGATATGGAATGACCTCAGGGAGAGGACGTGTTGGTGCTGCAATACCGCATCTAGCGGGAGCATGAGGAACTAGAGCTAGTGTCGAAGCGAATAATAAAGTGACGCTGTTGAGGCAGAAATGCAGCAATACATTGCATGATCCCAATACTTCTTATGCTTTCTACACGTAGTTTAATTCTTACAGCCATGCACGCCTCTAGATAGTCAACTTATGAACTCTGTTAGATGCATTTTGAAAGGGCCATTCAAGATAACTCAGTCAAATTTAGTCCTTAGAAAAATCTGCCAGTTGATGTTCGTTCGGCACAAAAAGATGTTTTCCATCGATTCCTCTCAAATTGCACTGATTATGGCCTGAAGTGTCGCGCATTTCCTTCTTTTCTTCTTCGGTGTTTTTGTTTAGCTATCAAGAAGTCGCAGAGTAGCAAAACGTTCTGTCTTACTCGTGCGCGTAGTCCGCTGATTTTCTGTTCGGTTTGAAAATAACTATCACTTCTCGTCACAATAGTGCACTTTTAGAAACGGACGATGATGGCAGTGCGTTGCTATCTTTAAGTTATCATCTTGCCATTTAAAACTGGTAGTCCGCTATTCTAGGTTGACTTAAGTTTTTTCCTCAGTATGCCATAGCGTAAGCCTCTTGTTAGCAGCTATTGCTCACATTACGTGCTCTCTATCCTCAGGCAGTGCGTTTCGCGATTTTATGGTTTAACGATTTTACGTAGCCTTGGCTCTTAAATAAAAGGCCGCATTTGTTCGAAGGCACCGGCAGTCGAAAAGAAATCGCTTGTTTCAGTTCAATGTACCAGGGGCTTCGTTGAGACGAGCACAATATTTTGTTTCTTTTCATCATCCAGCTTTAGGCAATCACGCCAGTGGAATGTTATTGGGACGCTCTCCCGTGACTTAGTCTCTCTCTTCCTCGTTCAAAGTCCACAAACGTAAACCTTTCCACAGCCATAAAAATGCGAATTAGTGTGAAAAAGAAGTTTTCCGCAAATATTATAGAGGATACTTATGTTCGGCGGTTGAAAACATCGCAAGGTAAAACAGCGCAGAAATCACACACAGGACGCAGAAAGGTGAGAAGAAACCCGGCGCTGACTGACAACTAACGGCTTATCGCTGTCATCCCTTACGCACATGGAATTTCACACAATCTAAGAAAACTAGGAAGAAGAGCTGGTATTGATGTGCTTTGTTCCACTCCGGATGGCTTGACCAGCCTGTGCAAGCGTATGAATAATTGGGCCGAACAAGGATTGGTTGCAGCATAAAACATCGCGATCGGTTCGTAACTTGTACTGAGGGCGTAGTTTACTCGATTCCGTTGTCTTGGGGCCGTGCCTATGTAAGCCAAACTGCAGGTGCCTCAATAAAAGATTACTAGAGCATAATTACAATGTGACAGAGCGGATATCAGGCCATCTTGGCATTCACTACCGGGATTGTAAATGCACACCCGGCTTGAGCAACACAGGTGTCCTGCGCAGGTGTGGCGACAAAACCACGCGAGAAATTATCGGGGCCCAGAATATTGCGAGCCTGCAAAATCGCTGTGCAAGCACTCCTTCCATACCCCTTCTAGATAAGGAGCTGCTTTGCCTATCGGGACCTGGGCGATCATAGCGCTCCTGCTTGATATCTGCGATGCGGCTGTATTCTTTCTCTTGTTTCTGATGCCGGCTGTATATCTACTGAGATATCAGAACGTTAAACCGCTAGTTGTCAGTCAACGCCTGTGTTCGTCTCACCTTTCTGCGTCCTGTGTGTGTTTTTTGCGCTGTTTTACCTTGGGATGATCAAACAACTAGCTCGCAATGTTGAAAATATGGCACGCCGATGTTAACGGCTTCCGTCTGTGGTTTCGCTTGTGCGTACCCATAAGAGCGGATGCACGTAATTTTCTTCCCGCTTAACCACGAATCTCTTAATTTATGTTTGTATTACCTTACACGTACTCATTATCGTAAGGTCATAAACTACCACATTACCTGAAAGACAACTCGTCATAAGTCCAGCTGCCGTATGAATGGTCTTCGGGGTCTAAGAGGGGCGTGTCTCAGTCGGAACACGGAGGCATTTCATTCTCCCACCTCAAAGAAGCTGTCCGAGTTGGCAGCTCCTGCCTACTCGGTAACGTCATGTGCTCCTGTGAAGTCACGCAAAAAACAGGTGATTAGTGGGATGGAGAGTTCCTACGTCACCATAGGAAATATCGGTGGTGACGGTTTTGAGCCATGGATAAGGCGACGATATCAGTTTTGGAGATGACCACACCTACCTCACGGCTTAGAGGAAGTATTCAGAGACTTGGAATGGGAGCAGTTAGGGATAAGGGTAGATGGAGAATACCTCAGTAATTTGCGATTTGCTGATGACATTGCCTTGCTAAGCAACTCGGGGGATGAACTGCAAATAATGATTGATGACCTAAACAGGAAAAGTAGACAGGTAGGCTTGAAGATCAATGTGCAGAAGACTAAGGTAATGTTCAACAGCCTCGGAAAGGAACAGCAGTTTACATTAGGTAGCGACGTACTGGAAGTAGTAGGCGAATATGTCTACTTAGGACAGGTAGTAACCGCAGATCCGGACCATGAAAAGGAAATAACAAGAAGAATAAGATTGGGATGGAGCGCATTTGGCAAGCACTCACAGGTTATGACTAGCAGCTTACCGGTACCGCTAAAGAGGAAGTATATAACAGTTGCATCTTACCTGTACTCACCTATGGGGTTGAAACGTGGAGGCTAACTAAGAGAGTTCTACTTAAGTTGGGGACAACCAAGAGGGCTATGGAACGAAAAATGGTAGGGGTAACATTAAGAGATAGGAAGCGTGCAGAGTGAGTCAGAGAAATAACAAGTTACCGACATTCTAGTGGAAATTAAGAAGAAGAAATGGACATGGGCAGGACATGTAGTGCGAAGAAAGGATAACCGATGGTCGCTTAGGGTAACAAACTAGATTCCAAGGGAAGGAAAGCGTAGCAGGGGGCGGCAGAAAGTTAGGTGGGCGGATGAAATTAAGAAGTTCGCAGGGGTCAAGTGGATGCAGCTAGCACAGAACCGAGTTAAGTGGAGAAATATGGGGGAGGCCTTCGCCCGGCAGTGGGCATAGTCAGGCTGATGATTATGACCTCACGACGACCAGGGGAAGCATTTCACGTGCAGTTAGGTACCCACTGCGAGTAGGGGCCGTGTATAGTTGTGAGCAAAAGCGGCATACAAGAATTGGTGGTGGCTTAGCTTGGTTAATCCTGGATATCAGAAGCGAAAAGCTTCGACGATGCCATGGCTTAGCTTGTGGTTCCTCGGCGTAGTTGTGGCTTACCTTGTTGTTCACGGTTGTACCTTATAGATATTCCGTGGCTTATCATCACGGTGAAACATTGATTGCAGCCGTACCTCACATAAGATTAAACTTTATTCCGATTCCACATCATCATCACCGTTACACTTCTATATAGACATAAACACAGCCCGGTGAAAGCGCGCGGCACTGGCTAAAAGTCAACCGGCAGAGTCGCGGCGGCGATTGCGGCGGCGGTTGCGGCGGCAGCGGCGGCTCCGACCATCTGCGCCACTCCTGTGACGTCACGTGGTTTACGCATGCGCACCTGTGGCTTTTATTGCGAAAGCAATTCTACGCCAGGTCTAACCGCTCGTAGCTGTGTGCCGTGTCCGTGTCCATGACCGTGGTCCCCTGGCAGGAGCTGCCAACTTGGGTCTCTCGTTTCACATGGGCCGGTTTTGTCAGACTCAGACTGCCAGGACCCTTGCGACACTATGGCATGTTCATATGGCTTGGTTAAAGCGGGTCTTTATATGGGTTTCTAACGACGGAGCACACGCGAGACTCGGAGTTGACTAGCCTAGTGAAGCTTTTCGCTTCAAAACTCAGTATGTGATGGTGTTCGGCAAAACTACATTTAAACTTCATCTATCAACAGCTATCTGGGATCGTGGCAATAATGGCGGTGCCCAATTTTATTTACATGCATGTGTCGCTCTCTCGCCGTCGCTGGTTAACATTCCGATGGAGTTTTCCTGGGCTACGTCACCGTCAGAGTACTCGTTGATACCACTTTTGCTCACGACTGCACGTAAAATGAAAGATGGTTTTAAGGGAAGGGAATTCTTGGTAACTAGTTCATTTATCGGATGACAGCTCAACCACCCCACGCAGGATTGAGTGAAAGAAAGACTAAGAACAGGAGGTGAGGAGGGCATTGTAGAGGAGTGTTCGCGATTAATTTCGACAAATAGAGCAATTTGTTAATGCACTGAAATCGTGCAAGAGAGTGGCGTCCTTTGCAATTCGACTCTGCTGCGGTAGGGCTGCCGGTGGGGGTGGTTATAACATTTATGAACAATTAAATGGTTACAGAGAGGTGGTTGGGTTAGAGCCTTTTAGGCCTCCTTCCCTCACAATACTAGATAAAGCCCCTATTCCGGGGCCCCATTGGCAAGCAACGCCGCCCGCGTTCGTTGACCCAAGGCCTTTTGAGCCTTGAGGCCCTGACAGCCGAGCAGGGCCGCCTCCCAGTCCTCTCTGGTTGGATTCGGGTTGGGAGGAATAAGTGGGTTTTATTGGCACGCCCAGACCATGTGGAAGGTGTCAGCCATATCCCCACAGTACTGGCACGCGCCGTCAAAGGATGTATTGAAATGTTTAAGCACCGCCGGGCACAGTACAGTATTGGTGAAAATTTTGATGAGAAGGCGCTAGTCAGCGCGATCCAGTCCCTTACAAGAGGCCGGGTAGCGCCTGTGCTCCTCCTTGTAATAATAGGTGATGTTTTTGAATGTCAGAGCCAGATTGTCTGATTGGGAGTAAGCGGGCGGCCTGATCGGCCTGTTCGTTTCCCTTGAGTCCCTTGTGACCGGGTGCCCAATGAGGTTATGCGGAGTTGGGTCCATGTATCGGCAGCTCGATTGCAGTATACGCCGGGCAAGCGGGGGAGCCCATTCCAGCCTATAGTACAGACAGGCCCCTCGCAAGTCGGTGATAATGTGTTTCGACTTGGGAATACTGAGAGCCAGAGCGATAGCAATCTCCTCCGCTCGAGTTGTGCTGTAATCTTTGAAAGTTACCCCGTTAATCGTGTTTGTGTTGTGTACAACTGCAGCCGCTTAGCAACCCCACGTGGTATGGGCCGGCAACATCCACAAAATACACGTGTTGCTGGTGACCATAGTATCGCTCTAGCGCTTCCTCGCGCGCCTAGCGACGACCGTTATGGTCTTCTTTGGACATGTTGCCGAGAAGGGGTCGGACCCGGAGGGGGCGTATCCAGAGTTCTGGCACTCTCACCATTTCCTCAATGTGGTAATAGTGTTTGATGTGTAGTCGGTCCAAGAGGCGGCGACCGGACGTGGTCTGTGTATGACGCGTGTATTGGCTTAGTAAGTGGGTTTCTCGTAGCTCCCGGAAGGTGTTCACCACGCCCAGTGCCAAAAGTTTCTGGTTGGACGTGCTGACCAAAAGGTCGAGAGCTTGCTTGATGACTTTCTGGTGGATGGCCTCCAATTGGTGATCATCGTGTTTACGCAGGTACAAGTAGGGGGTCGAGTAGAGGATTCTGCTCGGTGCAAAAGCATGAGCAAGCCGCAGTGCATCCTTGCTTCGTAATCCGCCTCGCTTGTTGGAGACCCGACGGACCATACAGCCCACCTGGTCTCCCACCATGCGAAATTTGACCAGAGTGGTGTTAGCTCTGCGTTGATGGGGTGTGAAGAGGCCAAGGACGCGGATCTCTTTGGACTCCCGGATCGATCCCGAGTGGAGACCGATGCGAAGCTGAGTTGTGTCTCGAGGGGAGGGACGTATGTGCACAAATTCAGATTTAGCTCGGGCGCACTGTAGTCCGCAGTAGGTCGTGTAGTCATCGACTACGGTTGCCGCTGCCTGCAGGCAGGCCTCCACGTGTCCCAGGTTACCCTGCGTGGCCCAGATTGTGATATCATCCGCGTAAAGTGCGTGATGTATCCCGCGAAGAGAAGCCAATTTGGAGGGAAGATGAAGCATAGCCAAACTGAAGAGGAGGGGAGACAAGACAGCGCATTTGAGGTGTTCCCCTCGAGCCAGTGGTGTATGGCCCGTGTTCCGCATCTTGTATGCGTATGTAGGCTTGGTGGTCTGTAAGGAATTGTTTTATGTAATTGAATGTTTTGTGGCCACAGTTGGTGTGACTGAGGTGAACGAGGATTACCTCCTGCTTGATATTATCGAATGCACCGTTAAGATCCAAGGCCAGGACCACCTTGTCGTTGTGGGGGCCTTCGACAGTGTCTAAGATGTCGTGATGGAGCTGAAGGAGTATATACTGTGCTAATTTTTGAGGGCAGAAACCGAACATGGTGTCCGCGAAGATGTGCTGTGTTTCGAGAAATTCGGAGAGTCTGTCAAGCACCATTGTCTCCTTGAGCTTGCCGACACAAGACGTGAGAGAGATGGGGCGAAGGTTCTCCACATCAATAGGTTTGCCGGTTTTCGGGATGAAGGTCACGCGAGCCGACTTCCAATCGAGAAGAAGAGGAGTGTCTCCGTTCCAAATACTATTGGTGTATTTGAGGAGCACGACATATGCTGCATCGGGAAGGTTGGCCAAAAGCATATTCCACGGCTTGATGTGTGAGTTCTAGGATGCTTTTATGTTTTAGGCGTCTGTTATGTTTCTGTTTTTTCCATCCTTTCGTGAGGCTGCGGTGGGCCTCCCAAATATATAGGAGGTGGTTGTCTACGTCCATTTGCGTTTCCATGAGCTGTATCTGCCTTTCGTGTTGTTTCAGTACAGACGTGACTGATTTGTACCAGATGTCATATCCTGACTGGAGGGGGTCTACGATAGACAGAGAGGTGCAGAATTTCGTCCAGTCCGGGACACAAGCTTGTGTTTGTGGGCGTTTCACCGTACGCATGTAGATGCTTGTGTAGATTACACAGTTATCGCTACCAAGAGTTTCCTCTGTGTACAGCCAGTCGGCATGGAGTATGTTGCGTGCAAACGTGAGGTCCAGGCAAGTGTCGCGTTGAATTGAATTTCCTACATCTTTTGCGCTGGTGGGGTAGTGTGGAGGGTGTGGAGAGTGTAGAAAGAAGTTCCGCAAGCTTTCTCCCACGTGTGTTCTGAGCATTAAAAGTAACGACAATCATAAGTGAATCATTTCCCGCTACCTGCATGCTTGTGTGAAAATTTCGCTTAACGTTACATTCTGAAGTTTGCCGCAGCCAGAAATCAATCTGCCATCCTCGGATTCAACTGCCTGAAAGCCCTAGTCACTGATCCCCGGCAAGGGATTGGTGACACAACCAGTTTCTCCATGCACTCGCACTTGGGTGAG